>NC_037689.1:98226625-98297259 GCF_003255815.1 Theropithecus gelada
GGAGGAGGAGGAGGAGGAGGAGGAGGAGGAGGAGGAGAAGAAGAAGAAGAAGAAGAAGAAGAAGAAGAAGAAGAAGAAGAAGAAGAAGAAGAAGAAGAAGAAGAAGAAGATGATTTCATATTATTTGAATAAAATGTCTTTGGAATACTTGGAAAAAAATTAATTGATATAACGTAAAACCTAAGTAAAAAGAGTATACTGTTACTCACACTTTCAAGGCCAATTTTCTAGAAACATACCAAATATATAATTGCTTTTCATTTCCTGGATAGAAATTTTGGAGCCACCACAGTGGCTGAGAGTTAGAGGGTGGAGGTGGGGTTAGGAATAGGTTCTCATCAAAGTTACTACGTTTTGGGGTTAGGAATAGGCTCTCATCAAAGTTACTAGGGTTTTTTTCAACCAGGTTTGCATGAAATTAGATGAATGACAGCCAGGAGAGAAGCCTAAACCAAAGTTTAAGCATGGTCCTTGATTTTGCCCCTGATGCCTCATTAATCTTCCTATCCCGAGGCCTCAACTTACAGCTGTAGTATGGGGAGAAGGGATGTTTCAAACTAACCATTCATTCTGCTATGATCTGAATGTTTTTGTCTCCCCAGAATTCACATGTTGAAATCATAATCCCCAAAGTAATGGTATTAGGAGGTATGGTTTTTAGATAAATGATTATATAATAATGGAGGAGCCCTCATGACTGGGATTAGTGCCCCTATAAAAGAAGCCTTAGAGAGACACCCCCTCCCCACACACACACACCTTATTCCTTCCATCATGTAAAAACACAGAAGGTGCTACCTATGAGGAAGCAGGTACTCACCATACACTAAAGCTGCTGGCAGATGTAGGTACTCACCATACATTAAATCTGCTGGACTTCTTAGCCTCTGAAACTGTGAGAAATAAATGTCTGTTGTTTATAAGCCATTCAATTTATAGTATTTTGTTAAAGTAGCCTAAAGGACTAAGACAGGAAATTGATACCAGGAAGTAAGAGTGATATTGTATATAACAAATACCTAAAAATGTGGAAGAGGATTTGAATCCAGGTAATGGGTAGGAGCTGGAAGAGTTTTGAGGTTCATGCTGGAAAAAGCCTACATTGTTGTCAAGAGTTAATTCTGGTGAGGGCTCAGAAGGAAAAGAGGAGAGCTGTAGAGAAAGCCTCAACCTCTTAGAGAATGTGTAACTGGTTGTGAACAAAATTACTGGAAGAAATGTGGACAAAAAGGCCATTCTGATGAGGTCTCAGACAGAAAAAAGGAACATGTTATTGGACAATGGAGGAAAGGCCACCCTTGTTATTAAGTAGAAAAGTACTTGGCTGAATTGTGTTCGTGTCCTAGTGTTTTGTGGAAGATAGAATTTGTGAATGATGAAAGTAGGTATTTGGCTGAAGAAATTTCTAAGCAAAGTGTTGAAAGCATGGCTTGGCTCATCTTGACTGCTTATAGTAAAATTGGAGAAGAGAGAAATGACTTAAAGATATATAATTGTTCATCAAAAGGAGAGAAAAACTTAAAAATCTGGAGATTTTGCAGCTGATCCATACTGGAAAAAATGAGAAAACCTGTTCAGGAAAGAACAAAGGTGCAGCCAAGAGACTATCGGATAAGGAGATTCATATGAATTGAACATCTCAATGGAAGTCAAGTACTATTCATCAAGACAATGGGAATATTAGTCAGCCATCTAAACAAAAGCCAGGACCTATTGTCTAAGACAATAGAAGAATGACCCAAAAGACATGTCAGAGATCATCAGGGCTTCTTCTCCACCATAGGCCCAGAGTGCCAGGGTCTAGGGGGCAAAATTACATCCAAGGAAAGGTTTAAGCTGCTGCAAATTGTAAGTTCCACCCTTCTTACTCAGTTGCCTTATTCTTTGGCTGCCCTAGATGTGACTCTAGTAGGTCTGGGTCAATGTGTACTTGTACCCAGCAAAACCGTACGGGCAGGGCTGCCTCCAGAGAGCCACAGGACCCAGGTAGAGAACAAACACAGGGGCAATGCCACCACAGAGATCCCTCACTAGGGCAATGCCCAGTAGATCCATGGAGACAGAGTCACAACTGCAATTCCAGACTGCTAGAGCTACAAGCCGGCAACTCCAACATGTGAGAGCTATAGCATGGGCTTTGCCCAGCAGTGCCACAGGGTCAAGGTTGCCTAGAGCCTTAGGAACCCAATCTCTGCCTTGTAATGTCGCAGAGGCAGGATAGCTGACTCAGTGGGTCTGGAAGGCAGGACCTCCACGGCAATGGGCCTGGAGGGCAGAGTATTGAGCCAAAGATTAATCATGAGCCTTAAGATTTTGGATTTGTTTGGGATCTGCCACTCCTTTCTTCCCTATTTCTTCCTTTTGGAATAAGAATGTCTATCCTGTGTTCGTCCCATCGTTGCACTTTGGAAGCACATAATACATTTGATTTCACAGGTTCACAGCTGGAGAATAATTTGTCTCAGGATAAATCAATCATACCTTGAGTCTCACCCATACCTGATTTCAATTATATTTAGATGAGACTTTGCACTTCAGACTTTCGAGTTGACGTCAGAATGAGTTAAGACTTTGGGTGCTACTGGAATGAAATAAATGTATTTTGCATGTGAGACAGATATGAATTTTGGGGGCTCAGGGACAAAATGCTATGGTCTGAATGTTTGTGTCCTCCCAAAATTCATGTGTTGACATCCTAATCCCTGAGGTGATGACATTAGGAGGTTGGGTCTTTGGGAGGTGATTTGGTCATAAAGGCAGAACCCTCATGAATAGGATTAGTGCCCTTATAAAAGAGACCCAAGAGAAACACCTCTCACCACTTCCACCATGTGAGTACACAGCAAAAAGACACTGCCTAAGAGCCAAAAAGCAGGCCTTCACCAGATACTGAATCTGCTGGAATCTTGATCTTGTACTTCACAGCCACTAGAACTGTGAGAATAAATTTCTGTTGTTAATGAGCTACCCAGTCTCAGATATTTTGTAATGGCTGCCCAGACTAAGACAAATCTATTTTGTTAACTTCAAAATAGAATGAATTTTTAATTGAATATTTAAAATATAAAGGTATTTTACATCAGATGATATACAAGAATGAAAGCACTTTGAAAAATGAGAAAGTGTTACACAAAGCTAAAGGCTTCTCATGACAACTTTAGCTATAGTTTTGTTATAAACAGTGTTTTAAGGGGTCCACACAATTTCACCACATGTTAGCATCAATGGTCAAAACAGACAACTGAGCACTTACATCTTTAGGTATCCCTTGGTAAAATAAATTTGGTTGTGCATCCAAAGCTTGGTAATCTACCACCTTCAATTCTCACTGCTGTAGAAAATCTCAGCAAACTTCAAATATGGGCAAAGTGGGAGATGGCCTCTGCAAAATGTTAATGTTTAATTATCAAATTGCTATTAGACTAAAGAAGCGGTTTGGGGAAGATGCAATGCAATTGCACTGTTAGTGACTTCAGTGACAATTGAATACTAAATTGGAACTCAAATGGGATTTTTAGTACAAAAGTCACCTTTGTGAGTCACAGTCCAGCTGGCCAAGGGTTACCCTTAAAGACTCATTTATGATTTCATTTTTCCAATGTGTACAATTTACTCAATTCATGAGTATCCTTGTTGACATGAAACACACTGAGTTTGGGTACACAAAATTAATCATTCATTTGCATTTAAAAATTCTTTCCAAACAATTCTTCCTAAGCTGATGTCATGAAGCTGATTGGACTTGTACCAAATACTGAAAGCCAATATTACTATATTTGTATGGAATTTCTAGAACTAGTGAATGCCAACTCAGGGATTCCTTATAATGTTTCTTAATATGAAGCCTTATCTTTGGACATCTGAAGGCCAAACCTATGAACCATCAATTAACATAATTTGACTTATCAAGACAAATATAGTAGTGTTTGAGGTAAAGGGTATATCTCTCAAGTAAACAGGCTAACAAAATAAGAAAAATATATTTAGCAAAGCTCTTGGTTTGGGTTCCCCCAAGAACAGATCCTGAGATAAAACTCAAGAGCAGTATGTTTTTTGGGAGCTGATCCCAGGAAATACCCACAGAAAAGTGGGGAAGTGAGGCAAGGAAGGGAAAGAAGCCAATATAAAAGGGCAACAAGAGCTCAATCTTGGTGTGGGACTCTGAAGAAATTTATTCCAACTGAGGACCAAGGAATTATAATATTTACCCACAAAATTCCCCTCAGACTTTGGTTGAAGGATGTTTCCAGGGCCATTAATTCTCTGGCACTTCAGGCTTGCTTTGCATCTAGGACAAGTGCTCCCACAGGCAAAAAAAAAAAAAAAAAAAAAATCCTCAGGCAGATAGTCAAGGGCATAAGCAGTCTCCAGGATGTATTGAGATGAGTGTCAAGAAATATGGATAGGGCACCACAGTGGCTGTTACACTCAAGCAGCAACATCAGAATAACCTGGAATCTTGTTCGAAATGCAAAATCTCAGGCACCACTTCATCTCCATGCACATTAAAATTTGAGAGGTGCTATGGTATGAGATACATAGATTAGATAGATAGATAGATAGATAGATAGATAGATAGATAGATAGACAGGCAGACAGAAACAACCCCTCTCAAACAGAACCAACTACATCTACATGCTATTCTGAGCCAAAAGAAGCAAAAGAACAATCTGGAATTCTAATAAAGGAATCCCTTTTTGGTTGCCCACTAACATGCTTTGTCAGAGCCAATTAATCTCAAGTCCCACAAACATCAGAAGGGCAAGAAAGTGCCCCTGCAGATGCAGAAATTTCTATAGTTTCAATACCTGAAGGGTGTGGGGCTACTGCCAAGAGGCTGCCTAGGGTTTTAGCACCTTGTCTCCAAGCCGAAAACTAGTCAAGACCATCATAGTAAGTATTTCTTAATAAACTATTTCCATAATGATAGTTATTCTGATCCAAATCTGATTCATTTTCTTACGAAGTATATTAAAAATGCATCACAATGAGAAAATGTTGACCTGAGTACAAACTTAAAAGCAGCAACTGACATTGTTAGGCTCTTCAGGCTCCCTAAATAATCCCTCAAAGCAAGAAGAATGCTGCAGATCACCTAGAAATAATTGTCAATGCTAGGTCTTCCATATATATACAAGGAAGTTGGGGATGAGAGAAGGCTCTGCTAACCCATAGAAAGTGAATAAAGTCTAAGAGGGACTACAGTCTGGGAATTAGCATCTGGAAAGCATACTGAGTTACCAAGCCCAAGATCATGGGGTAAGAAGCTTCAGATGGAAGGTATCCGTTACATAGGCAACCAGCCACCCACAAGGAGGACACATCATACTGAAATCTGAATTGTAATTTCGGTTACAAACTTCAGTACATTTTTCAGCACGTTTTAATTGCATTATAACACACTGTTACCTCTATAAGGAAACTATAAAATTATCATAAACATGACATATAACATGTATTGAGTATTTATATGCCACACGTATGCACTTGCATGCTTCCACTCTCATGTAATTCTCAACCTGATGAGGTGAGGTGCTATAATTAATTCCTATGTTATAGATGAGGAAACCGAGACTGAAAGAAAATAGGTAACACACTTTCCCACTGTTACACAATTATCAAATTGTCCAGTGAGGATTTGAACACCAAACCTATGGTGACTCTGAAACCCACACACTTATGCCCAAGACTCTTCTATTTCATTATAAGATATTCTCTCCTTTATTAGTGAACCAGTCATATTTGAAAAACCAGCCCATCACAAGTCAAAACAGGTTTAAAAATCATTGGACTACCATTGAAATTCGAACTGGAGGAGTTTCTTTTCTGCTGAGTTTGTTTTAATGTCAAAAGCAGATGATTTCTCCTCAGTGCACCTTCATCTCTGGATACACAAAACATTATCTATAGCAACATTACTCATACAAAATGTGGGAGATTAGTTGGTTCTACTACCTTTTAGGGGCTGCTCATTCCCTTCAGGCTTCAATATGTCATTTGAAATCTGGCCCTGGATTTAGTTGAAAAGGGCCTAAACTTTCATAGTCAACCAAGGGAAAAGATTGAAGTCATGAAGAGAGCACAAAGTACCCTGAATTCTTAAGTTTGGTTTCCTGTTCAGGTTTCCTGTTAAACTGCAGGAAAAAAAAAGAAAGAAAGAAATGCAGAGAGGTAACATAAGGGCTCTGAGGAGAGACCAGTAGTTCTACGAAAATCCCACCATGGAAAATATGTCAAAATATGCTGATACCCTAAAAAGTACAAATGTAAAATAACAGACATTTAGACAGAGTTTTACAGATTTCTAAATAGGGGAACATTAGCAAAAGAATTCAGGTAAAATAGATAAATTTATCTTTTGCTTTAAAGCCTTACTGACTCAGAACTTGGTCAAACAAGTTTGATTTTTTGAAACAAAGAGAACCAGAAAAAAGTGTGGAAAAGAGTTAGCTAAAGACTATAAGAAAGGGAAGGGGGCCAGAGGATCAGATGGAGAAAGAGCAAAGGGGAAAAGAAGAATAAGTAACTGGAATAGTTGGGGCAGGAGGAAGAATATACTCAATTTAGTAGCTTTTAATGAAGTTGTCCAACATTTAAGTCCAGCAACATATGGTTAAGCAAAACATCAACTTATCAAAGTAAATACTTGTTACAGAATTATTATTATATATAAGGTATTCCGTATTTTTTTTAAATCAAGAAGAGTACATTAAGCAGAAAAGTGTTTGAGGGTATTTCAGGAGAAAAGTGAAACTCCCAGGAAACCTGATAAAATGAGACTATTTGTGGGGATGGGGACAGAGTTTAGAACAGAGTCAAGACAGAGAAAACAAGTCAGTAGCTGTTTCTGAAGAGTCAAAAGGCACAGAAACAATACTATAGAAACTTGACTTAGAAGTGCAGGTGGATTAATGGCCACATTCAGCATACTGCATGTGGCATTGCCTGTATTTATTTTCATGCTGGTAAAGGGTCCAAGTTACAAATCCAAAAGCCTCACAATCTATTAAGCCTCATGATCACTGCAGGACTGAATGCAAGAAGCATACACGGGCTCAGTCCATTAGCCTCCAAGGCCCCAACCACACCTAGACATCCCAGAATGTCTTGACTTTCCCTGAGGGGAACCTGGTAACAATGGCTCAGGCCCATCAAATATGTCCCAAAGTAACACAGGAGGCACTTCTCTGAATACAAACAGCACAAGATCCGCAAGTACTATTATTCTCCATTCCTCACATTTATCACCCTCTTGGAAGGCTAGTATAATTGAGAGTGTACTATTATACATGAATGCGTCTCTGAGATCAAAGTCCAGAGAAACCAGTATCTGCATTATTTTCTCTAGTGCTCACCCAATCTACCTGAGAAAGGGAACTTGTAAGTTTCAGCAACTTTTAAGTAACTTTCCAATAAAAAATTCAGGGGAAATGTGCTATTAATAATGATATCTAGTTTTATGGGACTGATGTAAGAACAGATGGGGCGCGGGTGTTCAAGGAAGCATCCGTGTGCAAGTGTGAAACTGCAGAGAGGTGTGAAGAGGCACCTCGTCTTCCCCTATGTAAGGGCTTCTGTGGGCATCTGTCACAGTCTCGTCTGAGAATTCACTGAGGAAACTTGGGAGTAGAACCCTCAGAGGGCACCTGAGGGAGTCCTGCTGCTTACTGGAAAAAAGAAAAAATAGAGAACCAAATCGGAGACAATCCCACAAACTCCCAGGACATTAATTGAGAGGAAGTGGAAAGAGAAACCAAATAAGAGGTGATTTAATGAAATTTGTTGCTTCCTTTAAACTCCAAAATTATCTGAAATGTTGAAGGCTTCAGATGCATCTGCCAAATGGAACCACATAGTGCCTGAGTGCAGGCCAAGCCTGAACTCTAAGCAATTTATATCAGTAGAAAACACTACAGTGAAGAGCAGCCATACTCTCATTTGGCCAGGCACTGTGAAGATCGCCAATACAAAACAGCATTTGCTCTATGAAGTGTCTTTAGCAAAACCAAAACCTTCCATCTTAAAGCAAGCTTATGGTCTTTTTAAAAATGTGTATTATTTCACGGCAGCTTTGAGTCAGAGTAATTTGCCCACAGGTAAAATGGTTAAATGTTTTAGATACTTTATTTTTCTGGTTTAAAGGATATCAGAAGAAAGAAAACAAAAACCAAAAAGAAGGGAATTCTGAGAAAGGGACCAAACAATGTCCCCTGTTAGGGAAGAAAAAAAATCTTTAGCCATAGCTGGCTACAAAGTAGCCTCTAGAGTAGACACTGCATCCCAGTACCCTGTACACACATAGCAGTATCACAACTACTCTTGCTAGCTGTCCAGGGAACTATTTGGTTCAAAATAGTTTGATTCTACCAGTGCCCAAATCCATGATTGGCTGTAAAATCCAAATTGAACTCTAGAAATGGAAAAATTTACCTTGACAGCATAGGGCAATTTTGAAAAATTCAACAAATTATGGAACATAATATTTCTGAAGATGATAAAATACAAGAGGGATAACACTATTTTATATACACCCAGTATAAATGCATATCATCCAAGCATCTAAATTCATACTATCCTTGGCTATAAATAAGTAAAAACCAATATAAATAATATGTCAATTGTGTTCTAATGATCAAAATCACTGATGGTACAAATATCTCAAAATCCATAACTGGAATTAACGGGAAAATGCCCACTTAACAGTCCTATAGTTGACCAATGGCTGTTCTTAGCAAAGAAACAAGGTTACTCGAGTTATCATTTATCACTTCTGTGCAGCCTGGATTCCTAGGAATTCTCTTGGGAGTTTCAAGGGGCCTGTACATCATCAGCCAATTAGAAAGTGATAGCCAATTAAAGAGAGTTCAATCAATAACTTTGCTTTAAATCTGACCACAGAACCATTGTCTGTTCCTTTCTTTGGAAATAGGAATGACTGAACTCCCTTTTCCCACAGGACAAGCATGAGGAACCATTGCAAATCACTGCTCTTACATTCTACATCAATAGTTGCAATGATAATGATTGTATTGGTTTATAGCATGAATATTGAACCTAGTGTTTTTCTAAGGAGGCTCTCACAAACCACTAAATCATTTCCCTACCTCACACTCGCTTAATTTAGAAGTTTTTGTTCTGGGCATTTGAGCAGCTACAACATTTTAACAATTAATTACCCTAACCTCACAGTGCTGCCTTCCACTCTTATAGAAGACTCTCCTCTCTCGGGGATCAGGATACATGTTTTTCTACCTTTCTTTATGACTATCTTCTCTTTGCCCCTAGACCACATATCCACATTCTTCAAGGTCTTTGGTACCACACTCTCTGTCAGTCACTGTACCTTAACTCCAGTCATTGGCCTGTATGTCTTAGCCATGCTATAAGCCCAACCATATAGCCCACAGTTCCTTGAGCTCTTTTACTCCAAGGACTTTCTCCTCCATTTCATTTTAGAAACCTACTCCCAGGGCCACACTCTGGACTTCATCTCCGACCAGAACTGCTCCACTTCAGAAATCTTGAATACCAAATTGACCTTTTCTTGAGGACTAACTCTTGTTTATTAATCTCACTCCATGATTCTTACTTCGCCTGTTCCTCATCTTCTTTGAGTTCCACAATCCTATGACCCTTCTGTTTTGGTCGATATATTGGTCCATTTCTGGCTTCACTTCCTTCCTTCCCCAGCCTCAAGTTTACAATCCAATCTGTAAGCATTCTTTTGCCAATACCCTCAAATATACTGCCTTCTTAGGCGATTCTACCAAGACTATCTTGTAAACCTCTAGCCTTTATTCAATCCAACCACCTACTTTCTCTATTCCTACATTGAGGCATCTGAGCATGACTAGATTTAAAAATCATACAAATGTGTTGGTGTTCTGAAAAATGATTGTCTCCAAACTAAGGCATTAGTTAATTACTCCATAGGTGTCCAACAATTCTTCTAAATATCTTTGGTCCAAAATTCCACTTATTAAAAAAGGAGAGAATGGTTATTGTCTCTACATTTTCACCTCCTATTTCACCCTTCAGTCTGATACAATCTTACTTCTGCCCTTAGAAACAGCTTTAGCTTATTTTACTCATTATTCTTTTTTTTTTTTTTTTTTTTTTTTTTTTTTGAGATAGAGTCTCACTCTGTTGCCCAGGCTGGAGTGCAGTGGCAGTATCTCAGCTCACTGCAACCTCTGTCTCCCCGGTTCAAGTGATTCTCCTGCCTCAGCCTCCCAAGTAGCTGAGACTACAGGTGCATGCCACCATGCCCAGCTAATTTTTTATTTTCAGTACAGATGGGGTTTCACCATGTTGACCAGGCTGGTCTTGAACTCCTGACCTCAAGTTATCTGCCCACCTCAGACGCCCAAAGTACTGGGATTATAGGTGTGAGCCACCGTGCCAGGCCTGCTCATCATCCTTGAGGGCAAGAATGAAGGTTTCTTTGTCTCTCAGAGATAAAGCATAATAATATCAAAAATAGCGTAATGTCAGCGTGCATCACTGGCATTTTACTGAATAAGGAATGGAGACCAAAAGAAGAGAGGTGACTTTTCCAGAATGTGTGACCATTCCATGTGTTTAGGTATATATGTCAATGTTTGACAACAGATCAATATAAAGATGGTAAAATAAGGAGAATGGAACATTAAAAAGTCTTATACTTCATAGTTTGTGCTCTCAACACCTAGTGAGAGTGACCAGAGCTAGATTTAAAGAATGCAAGCATGGCATGGATACTGAGTCCTAATGAATCTGTGTGGGTCTTACCCAGTTGGAAATTCATTTTGCTTCACTCATCCATGTGATCAGGATCCAAATAATCCACTCCACTTTCGGGCTTCCCTTAATTCTTTTATTACTATAAAATTATTCCACTCCATCCACTCATTGACCAATAATCATGGAAGAGTATCCTGGAATACCTTACACTTTCAGCAGGTGCCAAGAGCAGAAACTATGAAGTATAAGGTTCTTTTTAATGTTTCATTCTCCTTATTTTGCCACTTTACATTAATCTGTTGTCAAGCATTGATATGTATGCTTAAGCACATGGAATGTTCACACACTCTGGTAAAGTCAACTCTCCTCATTTGGTCTCCATTCCTTACTCAGTAAAACGCCAGTGATGCACACTGACATTATGCCATGCCAGCCCGGAGCACCCTAAAGTTATAACTGTACCCTTTCCTTTATGTAAATGATACAAACCCCCATAGTCAGAGAATCATGCCTGGGAATGAGATGGCATAAGTTTCCTCTCTAAATCTATGTCAAATCAGCTTCTCACTGCATCTTAGAGGTATCAAAAGGCTTTTTCTTTGCGAAGCCATGTCAGAACTTTCTCTTTTCTCTTGGATAATTTTTCATTTAGCATTCCATTGCTTTAGCTCAGCACACCATTCATTTAAGGGTCAACGGGCACAGGTACACTTTTCTTTAGGCAAGGTAAATTAAGTCTATTTATAAGCTCTTGAACCAATGAATTTTCACAGTAGGTTGCTCCAGAGTCACTTAGCTCAAGATTCTGTGTAATTGTGATACATTGAGACAACTCTCTACTGAACACTGGGGTTCAGTACAAAGTGCATTGTAGTTGCAGGTGCTGATGTGAGACTTAAAGGACTGGACTGAGCCTGAGTGAAATTTCTCCCCAGGAAAGTGCTTCTCTAAAACTCTGAGTCATGCAAAGTTAGGAGAGTTTCAAAGGAAGCTCAGAGGGCAAAGAGTAAAAAATAACAGAGTTAATTAGGAGGGCTATTACCACAGGAAGCTTTGGGCAGGCAGAAACCCCGGTTAAACAGACTCCCAGACATAAATCACCAGTGCTTACCAACTACATAGGCAAGTTGGCAGGCTTTACAAAAGACATGGTTGGGTTCCCAAGCCATACCACTTGAGAGTCAGAAATGGTGTAAAATGAGGAAGCACGGTAGCAGCTGAGATAGCCAAATTGCGAAAGCAATGGTCCCCTGGAGATTCAGCTATGCGGAGCAGGAGGCAGGCAGCAGTTAAATCATTCTTCAGTGGGTGTTTGTGCCTCACGATTTAACAGACTTAGAATTGTACACATTTTTATAAATTTTCAATTAAGCCACTGGATTATGTTCTTCCTAATTTGGTGCTTCAAGTGTTAGTTTCTCCTCTGGAAATTCCTCTGCCCTGTGACTGTCTACAGGGAGCATGACCAGAGGAGCCACCTGGAGGCAGATAGGCCAGCTGTAAACTCAGGTTTAGGATTCCAGGCACAGCCCTCTAGGAGATTACCTTCTGATTCATTTACAGTTTTCCCCAGACTAATACCTCTTGGGAAACCTGGGGCTGTCTCCTGCCCTTAGGCACTGTGTTGTAACTCCTAAAAGACAGCTCCTTTGAGCAGGTCTGCACTTGCTTTTGTGTCACTAATGGAGGACTGGATTTCCTCATGCCCTAAGAATCTTTTGGGAGGAGAGATGTTTGGGCCTCCCTCCTCCTCCCTTGAAAGTCCTTCCTTCTTTATCCAGGCTTCCTACACAGATTGTTTTCTCACTATCGTTTTCTAATATCCTCAACGAAACCTTCTCCAGCTACCTCAGCTCACATAGAATTCTTCCTCTCCTAAACAGCTATGGCATTTAGGGAAGCAATGTGGCACAGTGAGAAAAAAAGAAAACTTTGGAGTCAAACAAGCCTGAACTTGAATGCCAGCTCCAGCATTCCCTACCCATGTAACTTTGGAAAAGTCGTTTCATCTCACTAAAGGTCAGCTCTCTTATATGTAAAGTGAACATAACCGCAGTCCCTATTTCACAGGGATTTATAAAGACTAAATAAAAATCACAGCAACCATCACTTATGTTGACAATGTGTTAAACTCTTTTGTAAGTACATTGCATATATTAATTCATTTATTGCTTTTTTATTGAACTTTAAGTTCTGGGGTGCATGTGCAGAACGTGCAGGTTTGTTACATAGGTATACACGTGCCATGGTGGTTTGCTGCACCCATCAACCTGTCATGTACGTTAGGTATTTCTCCTAATGTTATCCTTCCTCTAGCCTCCCAACCCCCAACAGGCCCCAGTGTGTGATGTTCCCCTCCCTGTGTCCATGTGTTCTCACTGTTCAGCTCCCACTTATGAGTGAGAACATGTGGTGTTTAGTTTTCTGTTCCTGTGTTAGTTTGCTGAGAATGATGGTTTCCAGCTTCATCCATATCCCTGCAAAAGACACGAACTCATCCTTTTTTATGGCTGCATAGTAGTCCACGTTATGTATGTGCCACATTTTCTTTATCCAGTCGATCATTGATGGGCTTTTGGGTTGGTTCCAAGTCATTGCTATTGTAAATAGTGCTGCAGTAAACATACGTGTGCATGTCTCTTTATAGTAGAATGATTTATAATCCTTTGGGTATACACCCAGTAATGGGATTGCTGGGTCAAATGGTATTTCTGGTTCTAGATCATTGAGGAATTGCCACACTGTCTTTCACAATGGTTAAACTAATTTACACTCCCACCAACAGTGTAAAACCATTCCTATTTCTCCACATCCTCTCCAGCATCTGTTGTTTCCTGACTTTTTAATGATCACCATTCTAACTGGCATGAGATGGTATCTCATTGTGGTTTTGATTTGCATTTCTCTAATGACGAGTGATGAGCTTTTTTTCATATATTTGTTGGCTGCATACATATCTTCTTTTGAGAAGTGTCTGTTCATATCCTTTTCATAGGGTTGCTTGTGCTTTTTTTTTTTTTTTTTTTTTTGTAAATTTAAGTTCTTTGTAGATTCTGGATATTAGCCCTTTGTCAGATGAATAGATTGCAAAAATTTTCTCCCATTCTGTAGGTTGCCTGTTCACTATGATGATAATTGCTTTTGCTGTGCAGAAGGTCTTTAGTTTAATTAGATTCCATTTGTCATTTTTGACTTTTGTTGCCATTGCGTTTGGTGTTTTAGTCATCAAGTCTTTGCCTATGCCTATGTCCTGAATGGTATTGCCTAGGTTTTCTTCTAGCGTTTTCATGTTTTTAGGTCTTACATTTAAGTCTTTAATCCATCTTAATTTTTGTATAAGGTATAAGGAAGAAATCCAGTTTCAATTTCTGCATATAGCTAGCCAGTTTTCCCAACACCATTTATTACATAGGGAATCCTTTCCCCATTGCTTGTTTTCGTCAGGTTTGTCAAAGATCGGATGGTTGCTGATGTGTGGTGTTATTTCTGAAGCCTCTGTTCTGTTCCATTAGTTTATGTATCTGTTTTGGTACCAGTACCATGCTGTTTTGGTTACTGTAGCCTTGTAGTATAGTTTGAAGTCAGGTAGTGTGACGCCTCCAGCTTTGGTCTTTTTGCTTAGAATTGTCTTGGCTATGCGGGCTCTTTCTTGGTTTCATATGAAATTTAAAGTAGTTTTTTCTAATTCTGTGAAGAAAGTCAATGGTAACTTGATGGGAATAGTATTGAATCTATAAATTACTTTGGGCAGTATGGCCATCTTCAAAAAATTGACTCTTCCTACCCATGAGCATGGAATGTTTTTCCATTTGTTTGTGTCCTCTTTTATTTCCTTGAGCAGTGATTTGTAGTTCTCTTTGAAGAGGTCTTTCACATCCCTTGTAAGTTGGATTCCTAGGTATTTTATTTTCTTTGTAGCAATTGTGAATGGGAGTTCACTCATGATTTGGCTCTCTGCTTGTCTATTACTGGTGTATAGGAATGCCTGTGATTTTTGCACATTGATTTTGTATCCTGAGATTTTGCTGAAGTTGCTTACCAGTTTAAGATTTTGGGCTGAGATGATGGGATTTTCTAAATATACAATCGTGTCATCTGCAAATGGAGACAATTTGACAATTTGACTTTCGTTCTCTTGCCTGATTGCCCTGGCCACAACTTCCAATACTATTTTGAATAGGAGTGATGAGAGAGGGCATCCTTGTCCTGTGCAGGTTTTCAAAGGGAACGCTTCCAGTTTTTGTCCATTTAGTATGATATTGGCTGTGGTTTTGTAATAAATAGCTCTTATTATTTTGAGGTATGTTTCATAAATACCTAGTTTATTCAGAGCTTTTAGCATGAAGGGGTGTTGAATTTGTTGAAGGCCTTTTCTGCATCTATTAAGATAATCATGTTGTTTTTGTCATTGGTTGTTTACATGAAGGATTACATTTATTGATTTTCATATGTTGAACCAGCCTTGCATCCTAGAGATGAAGCTAACTTGATCGTGGTGGATAAGGTTTTTGATGTGCTGCTGTATTTGGTATGCCAGTATTTTATTGAGGATTTTCGCATCAACGTTCATCAGAGATCTTGGCCTGAAATTTTGTTGTTGTTGTGTCTCCACCAGGTTTTGGTAACAAGATTATGCTGGCCTCATAAAATGAGTTAGGAAGGAATCTCTCTTCTTCTATTGTTTGGAATAGTTTCAGGAGGACTGCTACCAGCTTCTTTTTTGTAGCTCTGGTAGAAATTGGCTGTGAATCTGTCTGGTCCTGGATTTGTTTTGGTTGGTAGGCTATTAATTACTGCCTCAATATCTGAACTTGTTATGGTCTATTCAGGGATTCGACTTCTTCTTGATTTAGTGTTCAAAGGGTGTATGTGTCCAGGAATTTATCCATTTCTTCTAGATCTTCTAGTTTATTTGTGTAGAGGTGTTTATAGTATTCTCTGATGGTAGTTTGTATTTCTGTGGGATCAGTGGTGATATCCCCTTTATCATTTTTATTGCATCTATTTGATTCTTCTCTCTTTTCTTCTTTATTAGTCTGGCTAACGGTCTATCTATTTTGTTTATCTTTTCAAAAAACCGCCTCCTGGATTCATTGTTTTTTTGAAGGGTTTTTCACGTCTCTAACTCCTTCAGTTCTGCTCTGATCTTAGTTATTTCTTGTCTTCTGCTTGCTTTTGAATTTGTTTGCTCTTGCTTATCTAGTTCTTTTAATTGTGAAGTTAGGGTGCCAATTTTAGATCTTTCCTGCTTTCTCTTGTGAGCAGTAAGTGCTATAAATTTCCCTCTAAACATTGCTTTAGCTATGTCCCTGACATTCTGGTATGTTGTGTCTTTGTTCTCATTGGTTTCAAAGAATTTATTTATTACTGCCTTAATTTCATTATTTACCCAGTAGTCATTCAGGAGCAGGTTGTTCAGTTTCCATGTAGTGTTGCAGTTTTGAGTGAGTTTCTTAATACTGAGTTCTAATTTGATTGCACTGTGGTCTGAGAGACTATTATGATTTCTGTTTTTGTATTTGCTGAGGAGTGTTTTACTTTATGTGGTCAATTTTAGAAAAAGTGTGATGTGGTGCTGAGAAGAATGTGCATTCTGTCAATTTTGGATGGAGAGTTCTGTAGATGTCTAATAAGTCCACTTGGTCCAGAGCTGAGTTCAAGTCCTGAATATCCTTGTTAATTTTCTGTTTTGTTGATCTGTCTAATATTGACAGTGGGGTGTTAAAGTCTCCCACTATTATTGTGTGGGAGTCTAAGTCTCTTTGTAGGTCTCTAAGGACTTGCTTTATGAACTTGGCTGCTCCTGTATTGGGTGCATATATATTTAGAATAATTAGCTTTTCTTGTTGCATTGATCCCTTTACCATTATGTAATGCCCTTCTTCATCTCTTTTGATCTTCGTTGGTTTAAAGTCTGTTTTAACAGAGACTAGGATTGTAAATCCTGCTTTTTTTTTTTTTTTTTTTTTTTTTTGCTTTCTATTTGCTTGGTAAATATTCATCCATCTTTTTATTTTGAGCCTACGTGTGTCTCTGAATGCGAGATGGGTCTCCTGAATATAGCACACCGATGGGTCTTGACTCTTTATCCAATTTGCCAGTCTGTGTCTTTTAATTGGAGCATTTAGCCCATTTACATTTAGGTTAATAGTTATGTGTGAATTTGATCCTGTCATTATGACATTAGCTGGTTATTTTGCCCGTTAGTTGATGCAGTTTCTTCATAGTGTCGATGGTCTTTACAATTTGGTACGTATTTGCAATGGCTGGTACTGGTTGTTCCTTTCCATGTTTAGTGCTTCCTTCAGGAGCTCTTGTAAGGCAGACCTGGTGGTGACGAAATCTCTCAGCATTTGCTTGTCTGTAAAAGATTTTATTTCTCCTTTGTTTATGAAGCTTAGTTTGGCTGGATATCAAATTCTGGGATGAAAATTCTTTTCTTTTAGACGATTGAATATTGGCCCCCACTTTATTCTGCCTTGTAGGGTTTCTGCAGAGAGATCTGCTGTTAGTCTGATGGGCTTCCCTTTGTGGGTAAACTGATCTTTCTCTCTGGCTGCCCTTAACATTTTTTCCTACATTTCAACCTTGATGAATCTGATGATTATGCATCTTGGGGTTGCTCTTCTCGAGGCGTATCTTTGTAGTGTTCTCTGTATTTCCTGAATTTGAATGTTGGCCTGTCTTGCCAGGTCGGGGAATTTCTCCTGGAAAATATTATGAAGAGTGCTTTCCAACTTGGTTCCATTCTCCCCATCACTTTCAGGTACACCAATCAAATGCAGGTTTGGCCTTTTCACATAGTACCATATTTCTTGGAGGCTTTCTTCATTCCTTTTCAATCTTTTTTCCCTGATCTTGTCCTTATGCTTTATTTCATTAAGTTGATCTTCAATCTCTGATACCCTTTCTTCCACTTGATCAATTCAGCTATTGATACTTGTATATGCTTCACAAAGTTCTCATGCTGTGTTTTTCAGCTCCATCAGGTTATTTATGTTCTTCTCTAAACTGGTTATTCTAGTTATCAATTCATCTAACCTTTTATCAAGGTTCTTAGCTTCCTTGCATTGGGTTAGAACATGCTCCTTTAGCTCAAAGGAGTTTGTTATTACCCACCTTCTGAAGCCTACTTCTGTCAATTTGTCAAACTCATTCTCCATCCAGTTTTATTCCCTTGCTGGTGAGGAGCTGTGATCCTTTGGAGGAGAAGAGTCGTTCTGGTTTTCAGAATTTTCAGCCTTTTTGCTCTGGTTTCTCCCCATCTTTGTGGATTGATCTACCTTTGGTCTTTGATGTTGGTGACCTTTGGATGGGGTTTCTGAGTAGACGTCCTTTTTTAGATGTTGATGCTATTCCTTTCTGTTTGTGAATTTTCCTTCTAACGGTCAGATCCCTCTGCTGCAGTTCTGCTGGGGTTTGCTGGAGGTCCACTCCAGACCCTGTTTGCTTGGGTATCACCAGCAGAGGCTCCAGAACAGCAAAGATTGCTTCCTGTTCCTTCCTCTGGAAGCTTCATCCCAGAGGGGCACCTGCCAGATCCCAGCTGGAGCTCTTCTGTATGAGGGGCCTGTCGACCCCCGCTGGGAGGTGTCTACCAGTCAGGAGGCACGGGGTTCAGGGACCCATATGAGGAGGCAGTCTGACCATTAGCAAAGTTTGAATGCTGTGCTGGGAGATCCACTGCTCTCTTCAGAGCTACCAGGCAGGGACCTTTAAGTCTGTTAAAGCTGCACCCACTGCTTCCCCTTCCCCCAGGTACTCTGACCCAGGGAGATGGTGGTTTTATCTATAAGCCCCTGACTGGGGCTGCTGCCTTTTTTTCAGAGATGTCCTGCTCAGAGAGGAGGAATCTAGAGAGGCAGTCTGGCCACAGCGGCTTTGCTGAGCTGCGGAGGGCTCCTCCCAGTTGGAACTTCCCTGTGGCTTTGTTTACACTGTGAGGGGAAAACCGTCTACTCAAGCCTCAGTAATGGCAGACACCCGTCCCCCCACCAAACTTGAGTGTACCAGGTCGACTGTAGACTGCTTTGCTGGCAACGAAAATTTCAAGCCAGTGGATCTTAGCTTGCTGGGCTCCATGGGGGTGGGATCCACTGAGCTAGACCATTTGGTTCCCTGGCTTCAGCTCCCTTTCCAGGGGTGTGAATGTTTCTGTCACACTGGCATTCCAGGCGCCATTGGGATATGGGGGGGGGGGGAACTTCTGCAGCTAGCTCAGTGTCTGCCCAAATGGCCGCCCAGTTTTGTGCTTGAAACTCAGGGTCCTGGTGGCGTAGGAACCAGAGGGAATCTCCTGGTCTGTGGATTGTGATGACCATGGGAAAAGTATAGTATCTGGGCTGGAGTGCATCATTTCTCATGGCACAGTCCCTCATGGCTTCCCTTGGCTAGGGGAGGGAGTTCCCCGACCGCTTGCACTTCCCAGGTGAGGCATCACGCCACCCTGCTTCAGCTCACCCTCCGTGGGCTGCTCCCATTGTCTAACCAGTCCCGATGAGATGAGCTGGGTACCTTGGAAATGCAGAAATCACCCACCTCCTGCATTGATCTCACTGGGAGCTGCAGACCAGAGCTATTTCTATTTGGCCATCTTTCCAGCCTCCCTAATTCATTTATTTCAGAGGCACAGAGAGGTTAAGTAACTTCCCTGGGTCACACAGCTGGTGGGTAGAGAGAGGAGTTGAACCTCGGAATCTAGTAACCACAGCTCATGACCTTTAACCTCTACATTATAATGATATGCTATATATGTGAAGGATTTAACAAGGAGCCCCACAAATAATGGATGATCAAGAGGGATAAAGAAGCCCCCTACCTGTTTGTCCACAGGAAACCACAGTGTATACTATAGAAAGAATACAGACTTTGGAGTAGGAGGCAAAATTCCAGATCTGTTACTACCTGTGTTACTAAAACAAAGTCACTCTTCCTATCTCAACTCCACCTTCCTCATCTGCAAAATGGGGCTGATCGTAGCACCAACTTCATATGATTGCTGTGAGGAACTAATGGCCTGTGTAGATGCTCAGCAATTGCCTGTTTACTTCCTCATTGTTTGTATCTATCATTTGACACTTATGCTGCCTCAGATTGCTGCTTCTCTCCTGGTTTGTGGGTCCTATCTCTCCGGGTCTATGATAAGCCCTTAAGGACTAAGACCATACTCTAAGCCTCTTGATAACCCTTTAGCATAATGCTATGCCCATTAAAAGTCCTCATTAATTGAATTCTTAACCTCCACTGGGCATGTACTCAGACAGGCACTATGCTATGTTCTCAAATGCATTATCTTCTTCAAGTCTCACAACTATTGTCTGTGTTTGTTGATGAATTTTATGTTTTCAGGCATAAAATCTCCACCGAGAAAAGAGACATGCCCTTTTCTTTCAGACTAATTTCAATGGGTGAGGATAATTTCAGAGTCTTCCAAACCCCTTTGTTGGCTAGTAGAAATAAAACTTCTTTTGCCCTCCCCTCTAGATACCCTTGACTTACTGAGATTTTCTAAACAATCATCAGTGTTTGTGCAGGTGGGAGCCAAGTTCTTTTTCTGGGGTTCAGCTGTATGAATCACCTTGAGATTCTTTTCACTGGACCTTTGCCCTCAGCTCTTTTTCTCCCCCTTTTGTTTTATTCATCATATTCAAACCTCAGAGGACACGCAAGGCAGGGCTGTGTGACAATACTAATTCTTAGCATATGTGGGGCCAAAAAGAAAAAATTGCAAATTGTGTGTAAAGAAATTAACCCTGGAGCATTATTTGAATGGACTGAGGAGTCATAACGCAGACATGTTGAACCATGTATCTGTGCTTATTATTTTCATGATTGTGGCTTCATAATTGTTTCTGATGAAAAGCAAGGAAATGAAAATTCAACATTGAAACATAAATTAAAGGATTTACTTTCCCAGACAAAGGGGTGAAAATAAGTGGGTTTGCTGCTATTGAATTCAAAGAAATTGAACTCAGCTTCTCTCTGTAGTTCAAGTTTTCAGCAAATAATTTACAGTGTAAATGTAGCAGGGGTTTTTGCTGAACAAATGGTTGTGTATTGTGAATACGATAAATTAAGGATAATATTTTTCTTCTAAACCTACAAGTAAATAACTTCCCATCATGTTTCCCTCTGTACCGCAGTTCTCTTTCCATGTGTGGAATGTGTTGCTTTGGAACAAAATCGTGGAAACCAGCATCTATTCGAGTGGTGTGCAATCACAATGGGCGGAGGAGTGCAGTAATGCAGTGTGGTGCTTTAAATGAGTTCAGGTTAATACCACAACTTAGGAATATCAATTTCTATTACTTACATTAAGGCTAAGCTATTGAATGTAGCAGTTATAGGTAGCAGGCATTGGAAGCCACACATCGAGCAAGATCTGCTTAAAGAGTCACCTGCAGTTGTTGTTTTTATCCCCTTGGCTCTGGATTGAGATGCTAAGTACCCATTACCAGAATATGTCAACTCAATAATCTAATTGTACCACTTCTAATTACTGAAACTATCACCATTAATGGGTACCTGTGATCCACCACGCTCTTCAACAGACATTTTGCTTATCTTGCTGCATTTAATCCTTACAACAACCATGCAAAGTAGACATTATGATGTTAACTTTATAGATTTGGCAACTGACAGACAGAAAGGTTAAGTAACTTACCCAAGCTCACACAGCTTCTAAGTTATACTGCAAAGATTGGACCAGATCTGTTTGAATGCAAAGCCTGTGCCCTTTCCAGTGCGACATGCTGCCTTGGCTCTACTGGGGCAGAGAAATGGAATGATCACTTTCAGCAGTACCCTTGACCTTCTGACTGAAAGAAGGTTCCACACCATCTCAAGAACTCCTTCTGCTCGGATTTGGTGGGAAAAAGACAGCATTATGGTTGCAATGTGGGTTTTAACATTAGATAAACCTGGAAGTTCTCCAGTTCTACCACTTGCTAGTTGTGGGATCTTAGATAACATACTTATCTCTGGGACTTGGTTTACTCACCTGAAAAATGAAGATAATAATGCTATGGCATATCCTACAGAAATTGCAATACAGATTAAGTGGCATCATGCATGTTAACTATCTGACGTAGTACCTGGCATATACTAAGTGCTCAGTAAATCTTAGCTATCATTATTAGTGTATTATATAATATCTTCATGTATAAAGTAAAGGATTTCGCTCTTTCTCCTCAACTTGAAGCTATGCCTGTCTTAGCACTCTAGCATAAATGCAACTGTGGCTGGTATTTGCCCCCTAGCACCCCTGGAAGCTATGTTTCAGCTATAAAGCATGGCAGTTGTAATATTGCCTCAGATGCTCAAAGATCTTTGAAAGTGCCACATCAGAGGAAAATCCTTAGAGAAACAAGGGTCTCAGATTTTTAAACCTAACATAAGATTTTTCTCCCAAAATAACCAAATTCACTGAATCAGCCCTTCAATTCACCTACCTTAGGCATCCACCCAAATTTCAGAATTCTTTCTTGTAGCCATGCTCCCTGAGAACCTCTTCATTGGGTCATAATCCAAACAGATATTTAAGTCTCCTCCACAATACCCTTTTAGGTTGCTGTTACAAAGAGCTGCTCCTTTTCAAACACATTGCCAAGAACCAAATTCTTAGGCTGACTTACTTCATTCTGTATAAAAACCTGAGTTCCTAGCCCTGATACTGAAATATTTAGTGTGCGTGTACAGCACAGTCATACCTAGCATTTATTTTTAATTGCCATAGGATTATTTTTGCTATAAAGCAACTGTACAGTTTTTATTTCAACAAGGCAAGCAGAAGCAGTGCTTAGAAAGAATGAGCTTCATCCCCAGGATCAAACAACTTAGCAAGGTTGAGTCAAATGGCCAATTTATAAAACTCCATTTAAGAAATGTTAAGGGAAACATTAGAAGAAAAGTAAAGTGCTGGGAAAGTGAGAGACCACTCTGATTTTATTATAGCTGCAACCATATACATTAAGCCTTTAGGACAAAGAAAGTCATTTAATAATGCCACCCCTAAAAGCTGTAGCACGGTATATAACTAGCAATCTGTCTTCTATAGCCACTCCCTAGGAAAAAAAGAGGGTGTGTCAAATGACAACTAGTACCCTGAACTCAGTGGGAAGACCAAATGGACTCAACAGGCAATCTCCAACCTTTCACTCTGCTTCAGACTGAGGAGCATCCTCCAGTTCTTCCAATGTAGCATGCTTTCTCTCTCCTCCAGCCTTCACACGAACTGTTCCCTTTGCCTAAAATATTCTTGCTCTGCGCCATCATCTGTTTCACTCTTACTCACTTTTCTGATCTCATTTAAAATGTCACTTTCACCAAAAGCTTTCCCTGACCACCCTCTCCCCACAACTCTGGGTTTGTTAATACTGCTTTATGTAACCAGAATGCTATATACTATCCCTGTCAGAGCACAGTTTATATCACACTGTATTATCATTGCTAATTTGTTTGCCTAATCATCCATTTTAAGCTGTAAGTTCAATAAAGCAGAGACAATGAGTTCCTTTTTCACTATTATATCTCAGTGCCTAGCACAGTGCCTAGGAAATAAATATTTATTCAATTGAATATAACTGTACTTGAACTTCCATAGATAAGAAAGCTGCCAAAATAGTAAATTTATGATTGGGAAATTTAACCTTCTTTGGCAATACAGTGTAAAAGTTATGAAATAGATTTTAGAGTCAGTCAACCAGACTATAAGCTTCACAAGGGCAGTTACCATAACTGTCATATTCTCTACTACATCCCTAGCCCATCGAACAGTGTTGAGGAATGATGAAAGTTCAGTAAATATTCACTGAATGAAGGAATAAATTGATAGCTCTCATTTTAGATAGTTTCTCCCAATCAGGAAAAGTTCATTGCCTTGGAACATAAGGGGATCCCCACCAGACCCTAACACGAAATCTACCTCCTCCATGGAGTTCTTACCTCCACTACCCCGACTTAACAGGAATCTTTATACCACACTGAATGAAGTCAAAAGGCAAACTTATAAAATGTGAACATTACTACAAAGCTTAGAAGAAATAGTCAATAGGATGGATGACCAAATCAAGATTCAGAATGATCTCAATAAACCAGAATAAAATGCCTAAATGAAAAAGATTCAATTTAACTGAAATATGAGCTAAGTCCAGCATTCAGGTTCAAAATATCAATTTCGCAAGTACAGCATAGGGAGAGACCAGTCTTGACAGCAGTTTGTGTGAAACAGACCTAGGGATTTTAGTTGGCCTCAAGATCAATATGAGCCAGCAGTGAGATCTGACTGCTAAAGATGCTGGTACAATCTAAAGCTACACTAGTAGAAGTATTTTGTCTGCTTCACAAAAAGCAATTGTCCCACTGTACCCTGTTACAGTCCAACCATATGTGTGATATTGTTTTCAACATTTTAAGAACAACATTTACAAACTGATTAAGTTCAGAGTAGATCAACTAGAATGATGACAGAATGTAGAAAATATAGTATATAACAGATAGCTAAAGGACCTGGGGACATATACACTGAGAACAGAAAATCTAAGATCAAGGAATGTAGCAGCATTTCTAGGAAAGATGAAAGAAACAGGTGGTAAGGAGTGGTGAGGGGCATGTGTAATTTGAGAAAGTCCCATCAATACGTCAAATACACACACAATCTACCATACCCACGCCACATACATGGCTGAGGACTACCGTCCCTGAGGAAATAAACCAGCCAGCTGAATATTAGAGGAGGGCAATTCTAAAACTAATGTTATAATGCTATTATAGCTGAAGCAATATAACAATGCAACAGCTTCTTATGAGGCAGAGGTCCAGTATCATTGGAAATATTTAAACAGAAACTGAATGCCCACTCTCAAAGATACTAAAAAGCAAATTGTTTTGGAGTCAGATGTTGGAGAAGATGCCTTGAATAACCCCTCCATGTTGCAAAGATAATGATTCTATGTCCTCCTACTTCTCCTAATCCCTAAATCAGGAGTGTCCAAACTTTTACATTCTCTGAGCCACACTGGAAGAAGAAGAATGGTCTTGGGCCACACATAAAATACACTAACACTAACAATAGTTGATGAGCTAAAAATATCACAAAAAAACTCATAATGTTTTAAGCCAGTTTACGAATTTGTGTTGGGCTGCACTCAAAGCTGTCCTGAGTGGACAAGCTTGCTTTAAATCTTCCAATTAATTCTATTCCTCTGGCAATTAACATCCACCATTTCTTTGAATTGTATTATATAAGACCTTCATAAGGGTGAAATCTATGCTAGTTTAGAGGTAGATTCTATGGCCACTTGCAGAGTAGGCCTCCAAATGTATAGTGAACAAATAAATCCTTGAATTTATCTTCTGCACAGCAAAGGAAACAATCAACAGAGTGAAGAGACAACCTCTTGAACAGGAGAAAGTATTTGCACTATTCATCTAACAAGGGATTCCTATTTAAAATATACAAGTAGCTCAAACAACTCAAAAGCAAATACATAAATAATAATTTCATCAAAAATGTGCAAAAAATCTGAATAGGCATTTCTCAAATAAACATATACAAATGGCCAAGTATATAGAACAGAAATGCTCAGCATCACTAATCATAAGGAAAACGCAAATCAAACACAATGAGATATCATCTCAACCAAGTTAGAATGGCTACTGCCAAAAAGACAAAAAATAACAAATACTGCCAATGATTCAGAGAAGAGGGAGCTCTCATACACTGTTGGGGGAAATGTAAATTAGTGCAGCCATTATGGAAAACAGCATGGCAGTTCCTCAAAAAACTGAAAAAACTAAAGCTAGAACTACCATATGACCCAGCAACCCACTATAGGGTATTTATCAAAAAAAAAAAAAAAAATGGAAATCAATATATCAAAGAGATATCTCACTTCCATGTTTAATGTAGCATTATCCACAATAGCCAAGATATGTCCATCAGCAGATGAATGAATAAAGAAAATGTGCTGGCCAGGAGTGGTGGCTCACGCCTGTAATTCCAACACTTTGGGAGGCCGAGGCGGGCGGATCACAAGGTCAGGAGTTCGAGACCAGCCTGGCCAATATGGTGAAACCTCATCTCTACTAAAACTAAAAAAATCAGTTGGGCATAGTGGCAGGTGCCTGTAGTCCCAGCTGCTTGAGAGGCTGAGGCAGGAGAATCGCTTGAACCTGGGAAGCAGAGGTTGCAGTGAGCCAAGATCGTGCCACTGCACTCCAGCCTGAGCAACAGAGGGAAACTCCGTCTCAAAAAAAAAAATAAAATAAAATAAAATGTGCTATATTTACACAACGGAATACTATTCAGCCATAAAAAACAATGAAATTCTGTCATTCTTGGCAACATGGATGAGCCTGGGAAGACATTATGTTAAGTGAAATAAGTCTGGCACAGAAAGACAAATACCACATGCTCTCACTTACATTTGGGAGCTAAAAGAGGTCGAGTTCATAAATAGTAGAATTATGGTTATAAGAAGCTAGAAATTGGGGGAGGGAAGGACAGGGAGAAGTTAGCTAATGGATACAATGCTATAGCTAGATAGGAGGAATAAGTTCTAGTATTCTACAGCCCTACAGGGTGACTACAGTTAATACTAATTTATTGTAATTTTTCAAACACCTAGAAGAGATGATTTTGAATGTTCCCAACACAAATAATAAGTGTTTGAGGTTACGGATATCCCAATTACCCAGATTTGATCATTACACATGGTATACACAAATCTCTGCACCCCTAAATATGTAAAACTATTACTTGTCAATTAAAAATAAAAATACAAAAAAATAAATAAATAAGAGGGCCGGGTGCAATGGCTCATGCCTGTAATCCCAGCACTTTGGGAGGCCAAGGTGGGCGGATCACCTGAGAGCGGGCGTTCGAGACCAGCCTGGCCAACATGGTGAAACCACATCTCTACTAAAACTACAAAAATTAGCCAGTCATGGTGCTGGGCACCTGTAAACGCAGCTACTCGGGATGCTGAGGCAGGAGAATTGCCTGAGCCGAGGAGGTGGAGGCTGCAATGAGCCGAGACCATGCCACTGCACTCACACCCGAGGGACAGAGCAAGACTCTGTCTCAAAAAAAAAAAAAAAAAAAATTAAGAGGTTTCAGAAAACTGAGTGTTAACATTTGCTGGAAAGACACTGGGTTTGGATTCAGAATACCTGGGTTCTAGACCCTGTTCAGTAACATATTATCTTTTGACTTTTGTCAAATCATTTGAAATTGATTAATCTCTATTTTTCATCTTCAAGGTAAGAATAAAAATGTTTTCCTTGGCCATCCCATGGAGTAATCATTAATTGAGACAGTATATCATAAACTTTAAGATTTAAAAGTGTTTCATAACCTGTAAAGCACCAGGCATCATTCAACCCACTGGTGTATGAACAAATGGCTAACGACCTCTCTGGCAAATTTCTATTGCTATCAATATCACTATTACTCCTCATCCCACCCACCTCCAGTCTCACTCCAAGAACATGTAAACTTTCCAGTGGCTCAAGCCATTTGATACTTCTTCCTATGAGGCTCTATTCCTCTCCCTCCTTCTAAATACAAATACAAATAACTTTTTAATGTTATTAAATCTAAAGGTGTTTTTTTAATTTTTATTTTAGGTTCAGGGGGTACATATGATGGTATAGGTATCATTACTTTTGCACCAACTGAATAACTTTTTGAGTAATCGCCATACTGCTTTCCACAATGGTTGAACTAATTTACACTCCCACAAACGGTGTATAAGTATTCCCTTTTCTCCACAACCCAGCCAGCATCTGATATATTTTGACTTTTTGGTAATAGGCATTCTGATTGGTGTGAGATGGTATCTCATTGTGGTTTTGATTTTCATTTCTCTAGTGCTCGGTGATATTGAGCTTTTTTTACATATACTTCTTGGCCTCATATATGTCTTCAAAGGTCTATTAACCAACAACTATAAGGAACTTAAAGCAAATTTATGAAAGAAAAACAAACAACCACAATAAAAAGTGGGCAAAGAATGGGAACTTCTTAACAATGTGTTGAAAGAAAAAACCATTTGGTAATGGAAAATGGGTGGTTCCCCTACAGCCTTTGCAGCCTGTCTTTTAAGAACCTTCTTCACCACCATCAAAACCATTAGCCAGGCTCCCAATTTCCTCCTCCTATTCCTATGCTAATTAGGATGGCCATTACTGCATCTCCCAGTCTTCCCCTCCTCAGACAGCCCCTTGGGCCTCCTTTCCTTTCCTCTTCACTTTAGTAGCTGACTGACTCTGGCTCTCTTCTGAAAACTGTTTCTTGGAAATGCTGTGAAAAAAATTTTCCAGGCTGAAGTATTAAACACTGACAGCATGTCCTTTCTCTCCTCCTTTTCTGGGAGCTGTCCATTGACAGAGATCAAATGCCTTCTTATCCCAAAGGAATGAGCCACTAGGGGACAGGATTGTCATTATTTGATGACACACAGAGCTTTTCATGAAATTTTTTACATAAGCAACAATAGGTGAAACCGTCTTTGCAAAATTATGACTGAGGCAGTGAAAGAGATCTAACTTAACTGACTCTATCTTGCTTCTAACCTCCAAGCTGTCCTTGTTCATTCCTGGGCGTCAGCTGAACTAACTTTCGGAAAAACTTAGTTTATGGTTTATAGTTTAAACAAAGATGGCAACAGCCCTTTCCCAAAGCAGACCTCCTTCCTGCCTGGGGACTAGGTTGCCTTCGTAGGACTAACATTTGCCACAAGATTGGAAATTATGGGTTTGAAGTCATGCGGCTGGAGGCTACAAGATTCCGACCCTCCCTAAACTACTCCTGAGATCAGTGCTTGAGATATTTTGCAGACCCTGTACTTGCTGGATCAGCTGGCACCACCCAGATCAATGAACTGGCTCATTTGATCTTGTGGCCTCCACCCAGGAACTGACTGAGAGTAAGAAGACAGCTCCCGCTCCCTGTGATTTCATCTCTGACCAATCAGCACTCCTGGCTCGCCGGCTTCCCCCCACCCACCAAGTTATCCTTAAAAACTCTGCTCCCCAAATGCTCAGAGAGGCTATTTGAGTAATAATAAAACTCCAGTCTCCTGCACAGCCAGCTCTGCATGAATTACTCTTTCTCTATTGCAATTCCCCTGTCGTGATGAATCAGCTCTGTCTACACAGTGGGCAATTTGAACCCCTTGGGTGGTTACATGGGGATAAACTACTCTGAAAAGAGATCCTCCCCTAGTGCATCTCTACTCTCTGAGCTCAGTCACCTTTGGGTTGTATCTAAGTATACAGGGTTGGCCACATAAGCTAGTCTTGGGTTTGAAAACTTTGGTAACTGAGAGCACCGAGATCCCAGTGATCTGTAGGTTGTAGTTTGAATAATAAAGTAAGGGCATGTGCCCCTTCAATTCTTCCTCTCTATGATTTTCTGAGATGAACATGGCACATGTAATGTCACCTCTTATGCAATGTAAATTTGTGAATATGAGGCTCCACATAGCAACAGGATTCAGTGAACAACTCTAAAGAAACACAAATATTTAAAGTGATGTGAAGAGGAAGTCTCACCAACAATTGCAGATTTTAAAAATTGTACTTGAATTTGCCCTTGGCAAGGTTTCATATTTAGACACTAATACAATTTAAACAATTTTCACAACCTTTTAACTTAAGAAATAATTCTTTGTATTTAACTTCTCCCTCTGCTTACTCTTGTAAAGTCAACTGAATAATGGAAGAATAAATTAAATGATGCAACCAGCTGTGTATCTCAAATCACATTCATCTCCTTATACAGACAGGGACAGTTCTAAACTTACATAAGTTGCTCCAGACAAATTTATTAATATAGAGTTTGTGGCAGCATCTGCTATAAAAAAAAAAGTTATGTTTTTTAAAAAATGTTCATAATATATGAACTCTCATGTCGAAAAATTCCTCTTCACTTTATGGTCTATTCCAGGACTGCAGAGAATCATCTACAGACTCATAAGGTTCACATTCTAGCCTCACCTCTGTCATTACCAGTTGTGGGATCCTAGGAAATTACTTTTTTTCGCTATGCCTCACTTTCTTCAACTGTAGAATGAATGTAGTTGGACTAAGTCAATTGTTCCCAAATAATAGTCCATAGACAGATACCAGTTTGTGATAAAACATTTATCAGTCCTTTCTGAGCAAAAAAAAAAAAATGCATTAATACAATGTAGTAAGGTTTTCATTAAGCTACATTTACTCAATTTAAAAAATTCTGAATGTGTGGCTTTATTGGTATAAAGTCCATTATTTTATGATACAGTGGTGAGGAAAACGGTAATTTTTTAAATAATGTCTCTACTTGGGAAAATTGAAAGTTGTTAAGTCTATATCAGCTCTCATGTTTTCATTTTTAAAATGGTTTTGGTACATTACAATCAAATGTCAATTGGATGGTATCTAAGATCCCTTCTAGCTTTAAAATTCCTAGGATTATGCATCATGTAGCCCTTTCTTGCCCAGGCTTTGCCATTCTTTTAGGGCCACATTCAAAAGTTTTACCTTCAGAACCACTGTATTGAGCACTTACCTCAACAACAACTCCAAGAGATACTGAAGGAATCTGTTAAATAAATAAATAAATAAATAACCGGTGGGTCTCCTTTATCCCATCATTGCAAATCCCAATAATCTATAATCTGCAACCTCCAAATGTTGGCCATGTCCCATATTGAAGGTCTCAACTATAGCTCATATTACACAGACACACACAAACACACACACACACACACACACAGAGGGAGACAGAGAGAGAGAGAGAGAAAGAGAGAGAAGATTCCACATTCCCTACACCAAAAAGATTTGGGGATCCCAGTGGTTATGCCTTAAAATATTTCTGGCCCCAAAAAGTCAAGTCTTTCTCAATGCTACACACTACCCAGCTTACCAGGTTTACCCAGCTTGCCCTCACCGCAGTAACCACATATACCTTTTAATCCACAATGATACACCACCTCACGTAAGTGCAAAGGTTTATGCTTTTTATAAACCTTTTCTATATTTTATCTTGTTGGAGTTATCCTATATAAACTGAGCTTACCAGACGAGCAAGACAGGTCACTGACATGACATGTATTACATAAAATCAAAGAATAGTTACCACTATCCCCAAAAAAGTCTCTATTATCCTGATTTAAAGTAGTCCTTCGAAAATGTCCCAGTTTACTCTCAGAGACTCAAAAGAGAAATAAACTTTTATTGTTTTTGTTTGTTTAAAGCACATTTTTAAAAACACAGCTCCAAGTCGAGTTTTTCCTGGCTTAGTGTTGAATCAAGTCTGGTTTTGCTGTTTTTGAGAACACGTCTCCCACAAAGAATTTCTAGAAAGTTGTAAGACATTAGCCTCCTGGCTGGCCAAGGAGTTTTCAAGACGAAAAAGAACATCAGAAACCTCGAATGAGGAAGCACTGGGAGTGAAATGGGCAAGAAAGGGATTCTTTGATGTCCTGTTTCAAAGACATTTGAAATGATCAGGAATCTCCTTCTCAATGCAGAGCCTTTGAAACCAAAGTTGCAATTCAGGATGGAAGCAGTATTAGGGGAAGGAAAAAAAAAAAAAAAAAAAGAGCTTCCATTAATCACCCTGTTCCAACAGGGTGAAAAGCTAGTGACTAGGAAAGTTTCTTGCCAGTGACTTTGTGACCTGTCTCAACTTGCCATTCTTTGCTTCTTTCTGCCATACAATGAAGAAAAGAATCACCAGAATCAACAGAGTATTTTGTTGCATGGTAGCCCCGCAGAATGGCAGCCAGCACAGTGCCTGACATATTGGGGACATTCAAAGTTTTGTTGCCTAGTCATGGACAGAGGATAACCATATATTTACTATTCAAACTGGGACATGTTTTGAATGTGAAAGTTCCAGCTATTAGTTACTATTACATGTGGACGGCAAGTTTAATCTACAACTGTCCCCAGGCAAACCAGCACATGTGATCCCTGTAGTCATGAAGAATAGGATTCAGATGGTGGATTTAATTTCAGACAGTGCTGACTAAAAAGAGGCTACCGTTCGACTCTGGAGAAGTCAGGTGATTGCTTAAGGATGGCCAGATGTTCTCCAAAGAGAACTCAAGAATGTCTGAGCATGTCTCTAATTTTAGGTTTATGTTGTTTTTAATTATGTAAAACTGCTGATTAAGATAGACAACTGTCACAGCACAGAATTTAAAGTATGTAAACGATTAAACTGTATTATCATATTACCAAGAGTATATAACAGGAAAAAACTTTCCATTGGAGAGCCAGTGGTCTCAAGAGGACATGAAAATTGTTTCTACCCCAGCAACCCTCCAAAACAGCTCACTCTACTGACAATAAGTTAACTTACACCAAGATGCATATAGCTCCTACTGAATGCCCTTGAACCAAGTCTTCAGGAACCCCATGATTAGTAGAGTTGAAGGCTAGGCCTTCCAACCCTTCTTTATAAGAAACTGAAAGGTGCAATGGATTCATAATGAAACCTCCATAGCATCTGACCCTCTCTCAGAATATGTCCAATAGAAATCTTTCTGAATCAAGAGACAGCCTACCACCTAGTCATGCAGTAGCCATTTTCCTAGCAATCTTTTCAGCATCCTCAGAAAAAAGCTTGTCAATCAAGTTGATCAGAGAATCTACTCTGCAAGCAAAGGCAAAGACCACTTGACCAACCAGCAGCCACTTGGCAACATTTCAAGGCTGGGTCCAGAAGAGCTGGAAGCAATTCAATCCTTGATTTTAGAATCAAGGAATCCCAACAGTTTGAACAAAATTGGGAATGGTTTTTCCAGATCCCTCAGGAAGAAGACAGTGTCCCTGTTTGTTAACATCAGGATTTATGTTGTTCAAAGCCAACACAACTTGAGGATAAAGAAAAATGCACCTAGATATGTAAACCCAGTAAACATCCTCAGTTCTGTACTGCGAAGTGGATATTGGCAAAGAAAATCTTTAAATTACCCTCATAGCATGTGTCTCCTTGGCAAAGCACCAAATGTCCCTTTCTTCAATAGCCAAACTAATGAGGAAAAGATACATTCACAGATGGCAACAAGACCTGTATTGAGCTAATCATTATAATCCTCTCTCCCACAAATGCTTTTACCATACATCAAGCAACTATCAACATGCCAGAAAAATACCCAGAAGGTGAGTAGCAGAAGGAAATGTGGTCTGACTGGTCAAAAGTCTTGACAGTTATTGCTAAGTATTTAAGAGTGGGCTTAAACATTCATAGTTCCTAACCTTACATGTAAGGCCAGCTCCTGACTGACTACATAGTTTGCTAATTCTCCCCTCCTAGCCACTCCCTCTTCAAGTCACCTGGCGCTATACCAAAGCTGATAAGACTTGCTTATTTCTGATAAACTAAATACTAATAATATTACTTCTCTGTTGATTTATATTTTCCTTTTTAACAAGTTTTTTTGGTGTATAATAGTCATACACATTTTAGGGGTATATGATATTTTGATACCTGTATATAATGTATAATGATCAAATCGAGGTAATTGGGATACTTATCACATCAAACATTTATCTTTCTTTGTTTTAGGAACATTCCAAACTTCTCTTTTAGCTATTTTAAAATACACAATAAATTGTTAGCTGTAATTTCTCTACTGTACTATCTAATACTAGAACTTATTCCTTCTACTTAACTGTATTTTAGTACCCATTAAACAACTTCCCTTCATTCCTCCCTTCCCCCTTGCCTTCCCATCCTCTAGTAACCACTATTCTACTTTCTGACTCCATGAGATCCAGTTTTTTAGCTTTCCCCTATGAGTCAGAACATGTGATATTTGTCTTGCTGTGCCTGGCTTATTTCACATAACATAATGACCTCCAATTCCATCCATGTTGCTACAAATGACACATTTCACCTGATTTATGTAGTAATTCCATTGAATATATGTACCATATTTTCTTTATTCATCTGCTGATGAACATTTAGGTCGATACAATATCTTGGCTATTGTGAATAGTGCTACAATAAACTGAGTGCAGATATGATAAAATATTAGTGCAGGTATCTCTTCAATATATTGGTTTCCTTTATTATGGATGTATTATACCCAGCAGTGGAATTACTGGATCATATGGTAGCTCTATTTTTAGTTTTTCTGAGAGACCTCAATACTGCTCTCCATAGTGGTTGTACTAATATACATTTCAACCAGCAGTATATAATAGTTCCCTTTTCTCCACACCCTTGCCAGCATTTGTTATTTTTTCATCTTTTTGCTAATAGTCAACTTGCCTTTAAAGATAAGATTAACTAGAGTAGGGTTAGATATGGCACAGCCTGATTTTAAGGTAAATGTCACCAGAATGGCAGCCAAAATTCTACCTTTTTCAGCAACTCACTAATTTCTGTTAAGAAAGTTACTTTACCTCCTTATATTCTCTTCTGTACAATGGAAGCTTTAAAGTAGATGACCTAAAACTGCACTTCCAATATTGACAGTCTAAGTTAATATTAGTCAGAAAGAATATTTATCTATAGAGAAGGCTGACCCTGTTCACAAGTTTTATTCGTGTAGACACCCAGGACCACTCCCACCCCATATACACCAAAATCCATATACTTGGATGATAGTTTCAGCCATGCCACTAGGTCATCTTGGGTAACTCACTTAACTTCTCTGGGTCTTTCTCTTTCTCTGTAAAATAAAGGAATAAAATGTAGCAGTAATTTTCAAATGATATTCCATGGTGGCCTTAGATTGCACATCCCTATAGCTACAAATGCCTCGAGATCTGCTACTAGAGAAGGCAAGAGGAAAAACAAGAGGAAAGCCAATTGTGTGAGACTCTTGAACATCTGTCCCTGTCATGACAGAACAGCTCTGCTTTCATCTATATTATATTTTTTGTCTGAGTAAAATTTCTTTTGAAAAGGGGGTTCACCGTGTGAAAAAAAAAAAAATCCATAGGACTATTTGCTCCCTGAGTTTTGTTTTACAAAGAGTAAGCACTTAGTATTTGTTAAATGAATGATTCTATAGTTCTAAACCAGGTGTTAGCAAGCTTTTTCTGGACAAGTTACAGATAGTAAATATTTTAGGCTTTGTGTGCCATAAGGTCCCTGTCATACTGCTCAACTCTGCCATTGTAGTGTGGAAGCAGCCTCCTTGGACAATACATAACCAAATTAGCACAGTTGGCTGCGTTCCAATAAAACTTTATTTATAGACCATGAAATTTGAACTTTATGAAATTTTCATGTGTCATAAAATAGTATTCTTCTTTTGATTTTTTTTCAACCATTTTAAAACATAAAACCATTCTTAGTTTACAGGTTATATAAAAACAGGTGGTGGGCCTGATTTGGCCCATGAACAATAGTGTTCTGACTCCTATTCTGAACCATCTGTACCCACATGGTATTAAAAAGAAAATCAGAAATAACCACACCATTAAAGGCCACGATCAGTAAATAAACTTAAGAAAAATATTTACTTACAGCTAAACTGATCTCTCCCTGATGTTATCCACAATACAGTCTGAAAAATGAAAGCACTGGAGTCAAACAGACATGAGTTCACAGCCAGGTCTGCTATTCACCAGCTTTGTGACCCAAACAATTTATTTAACCTCTCTGATCCTTAATTCCCCCATCTGTCATGTAGAAATAAAGGTCTTTTACATTCTGCTCGAGGGAATGTAGTACAAATTATTTGGAGAGCAATTTGGCAAAATCCATGAAAAGTATAACTACATCTACTCTTTCACCAGGCAATTCCACTGCCAGGAATTTAACGCAAAGATATATTTGCAAAGGTATGCCAAGATAAATGTACAACATTGTTCACTGAAGTCTTATTTACACTAGTACAAAAACAGGAAACAACCCAAATGTCCCTTTATAGGGGACTGATTAAATAATGAAATCTGTGTGTGATCACCTGCTATGTAATCATTAAAAGAATGAGGTAGATCTGTATTACAGGCTAAGAAATGAGGTAGATCTGTATTAGAGGCTAAGAAACTATCTTCAAAGAAGACTATTAAATGGTTTTTAAAAGGTACAAAATCATAAATTAATAATAATCGTATTTGTTAAATAATTGTTTAATGGTGATGATAATGTTCCTATTTCATAGCATTGCTATGAGGATTAAACAAGACAGTGCATGTAAAAAATAGTGATTTAAGCTTTTTGAGGGCAGGGACTTTTTAATCCTTGTATTCCCTGCAGCACCTAGCACTATTCTTGACACATAAAAGGGTCCTAAATAAAGTTGTAGGAGACAATGTCTTATAGATTAAGGGCATGGAATTTCATGTTAGGCAGACCTGGATTTGAATCCTAGTTTTGCCATTTATTAATTGTGTAACCTTGAACAAGTCAATTAACCTTTTTGTTCATCAAATTCCTTACCTGTAAACTGGGGGTAGGGAGTAGAATAAAATATATCTTATAAGGCTATTGTGAAGCTTAAATCTGATAACATTTATAAACTACCTCTCATATAGGCTTTAGTGGATATTCTCTATTTATGCCTCTATATCCATTCTCCACCTTCTCTGCTCTGCTCCAGGCCTCAAGAAGATATGGACTGCATCAGTTGGGCCCCTTTGCCCTCAGGCTTTCAGGTGATTCCAACCAATGGGAGACACTGGCAAGAAATGAGAAGGTGAGAGGAGATAAAGGTCAAATTATCTGTTCTGCCCACTCTCTGCCAGGCTGTGATTTGGCAGTTCCTATCAGGTGGCCCTATCATTAAGGATCCTCTCTCCAGATTTCAGTAGCACAATTTTCTTCTTGTCTCTTCGTGCCGTTCCTACTATTGTTAGTCTCACGGCACTTCACCATCCCTTAACCCTGTTCATATCTCTGTAAACACTCCCTTCATCAGTGTCTCTTCCATTGCCCTTTGAGCATGCCATATGTTTCCTATAGAACCATGACTAACAAATACCTTCTAAGTAAATATTTTTGACCCCAACTTTCTAAATACACATTTCTCAACATGCTGCTTTTCATTTCTCTAATCTAGAAATAACGGTCTCAAGATACACTGCAGGTCCAAATCAATCATCTTAGCAGAAAGCTCTTTCTCTGTCCAAACCTGAATGATCCTTCATTGAAGAATTAGCAAATATAACAAACCCCATAAAGTTTTAGCCTCATGTTTGCAAATGTTTGCAATTCATCTAAGCAAGGGAGAAGTGGGAAACCTGTCTACTAGATTTAACAGGAAACTCTTGGTATGAATTGGTTGACTCCTCTGAGGCCAAAAAATCTCTTTCCTTTATCTTTGGGAGTTGCAGTTCTGCTTTCGTGTATCTATGCACCAGGCCAATAACAACCTACAGCTACGTAACCCCTGAGCAAACTTTTAAAAGCAGTTGTTGATAATAGAAAAACTAGAGACCTAACATACAAAACTTATTGAAATTTTTATTTGTTTGTTTCCTTGCTTACTTGTTTGTGTAAGTAGGATAATGTGTTGGTAAAAAGGTGGGGAATAGATAAACTCTTGCTAATGACTGGTTAGAGTAACATATGCTATTGGTAAACCCTTTTAGGAAAGTGAAATGAAAAATAAGTATTAGCATTCAAAATGAGTAAGACATTTGGTACATTTGATTAAGTAATTTCTGAAGAAACAGCAACAAACTAAAATACATATGTACAAGAATATCCTTGCAAAATTATTTATTAAAATATCTCCAGGACAAAATAAGGAAATTAATTGAATAAAATATAATAATGCATACAACTGAGCATTACATAGTAATTTAAAAGTATATTCTCAAATAATATTTAGAGTTATTAAAAATGTTCATCATCACACATGGACATGGCAGGGAGAACCACACACACTGGGGCCTGTCGGGTACGGGGCAGGAAGAGAATCAGGAAGAATAGCTAATGCATGCTGGGCTTAATACCTAGGTGATGGGATGGTCTGTGCAGCAAAACCACCATGTCACACATTTACCTATGTAACAAACCTGCACATCCTGCACAGGTACCCTGCAACTTAAAACAGAAGTTGCAGAAGAAAAAAAAAGTTCATCATCTAATATTAAGTATTAAAAAATCAGGGCACAAAACTGTACCTAAAGTAGAATTTGAGTTTTTAAATCTGCATATATGCATATATGTGTATATATATGTGCATACATATATGTATATACTCCATATATGTACACATATATAGAAAGTGTGTGTGTATATATATATAGCAGCAGGCAGAATAATGGCCCCCAAAAAACGTTCACCTCCTAAACCTTGGAATCTGGGAAAAGGAACTTTGTAAATGTGATTTGGGTTAAGGAATTTAATATGAGAAGATTATCCTGGATTATCAGGTGGGTTCAATCTAATCATGTGTGTTCTTAAGAGTAGAAGAGGACAGCAGAAGAAGAGAGACAGAGGGAGATATGACTACAGAAGAGTGGTCCAAGAAATGAGGCGTTGCTGACTTTGAAGATGGAGAAAGGCGGCCACAAGCCAAGGAATGCAGACATCCTCTTGAAACTGGAAAAAAACAAGGAAATGGATTCTCTCCTAGAGGTTCTAGATAGAAACACCGTCCTGCTGACACATCAATCTTAGTCCAACTAGATCCATTTCAGACACATATATATACACATACTGAAAGGATACTCACTAAAATGAAGTAACAGTTATCTCTGTTTGGTGTGGTTATAGATGGGTATGTTGCTCTTTATTTTTCTTTTTTCAATTACAAAATATTTCAGGTACAAAATAGATTTAGGTATAGATATATAGATAGTATATATTTGTATATGCATGCACATATATAAGTACACACACACACACACACACACACACAAAGTTTTACCAACCACCCCTTGGATATATTTTCCTAATCCATTGCTCCTTTCCTCCCTGCCCCTCCAAATCTTAGCTATTTATTATCTTTATTTTGGTGTTTAATATTTTCATGTATGCTTTTAAATGTCTACTAAATGGACACGTAGTATAATCTAGGAACAATATTCAGTATTTTCATTTGTTTAACTTTATATAAATGACATTATAGTCTATGTATTATTTTACCACTTGCATTTTTTATTCAAAATGTTTTGTCAGGCTTACTCATTTTCATACCTATAGTTCTAGAGTATCCACTTTCAGTGACATTTCACTTTTGGTACCATGACCACACCACACCATTGTGTAATTATACCGGAATTTATTTAATCATTCTCTTGTTCATGTACATTTAGGATGCTTCTAATATTTTACTATTAAAACAATGCTTCCAAAATTGACAAATGACAATCTAATTAAACTAAAGAGCTCTGCACAACAAAAGAAACTATCATCAGGGTGAACAGGCAACCTACAGAATGGGAGAAAATTTTTGCAATCTACCCATCTGACTAAGGTCTGATATCCAGAATCTACAATGAACTTAAACATAATTACAAGAAAAAAAGACAAACCACCTCATCAAAAAGTGGGCAAAGGATATGAACAGATTCGTCTCAAAAGAAGACATTAATGTGGCCAACATATGTATGAAAAAAAGCTCAACATCACTGACCATCAGAGACATGCAAATTAAAACTGCAATGAGATACCATCTCATGCCAGTCAGAATGGCGATTATTAAAAAGTCAAGAAACAATAGATGCTGGAGAGGCTGTGGAGAAATAGGAACACTTTTACACTGTTGGTGGGAATGTAAATTAGTTCAACCATTGTGGAAGGCAGTATGGAGATTCCTCAAGGATCTAGAACTAGAAATACCATTTGACCCAGCAATCCTATTACTAGCTATATACCCAAAGGATTATAAATCATTCTATTTATAAAGACACATGCACATGTGCATTTACTGCAGAACTATTTACAATAGCAAAGACATGGAACCAACCCAAATGCCCATCAATGATAGAGTGGATAAAGAAAATGTGGTACATATACACCATGGAATACTATGCAGCCATAAAAAGAAATGAGATCACATCCTTTCCAGGGATATGGATGAAGCTGGAAGCCATCATCCTCAGCAAACTAATGAGAGGTGACAATGTGCTAGCAGCCCTCATTCTCGGCACCTCCTCGGCCTTGGCATTCACTCTGGCAGTGCTCGAGGAGCCCTTCAGCCCCGGTGCAGGATCCACTAGGTGAAGCCAGCTGGGCTCCTGAGTCTAGTGGGGACTTGGAGAACCTTTATGTCTAGCTAAGGGATTGTAAATACACCAATCAGCACTCTGTGTCTAGCTCAGGGTTTGTAAATACACCAATCAGTACTCTGTGTCTAGCTCAGGTTTGTAAATACACCAATTGGTACTCTGTATCTAGCTAACCTAGTGGGGACTTAAAGAACTTTTCCATCTAGCACTCTGTGTGTAGTTCAAGGATTGTAAACACACCAATTAGCACTCTGTGTCTAGCTCAGGGTTTGTGAATACACCAATCAGTACTCTGTATCTAGCTAACCTAGTGGGGACTTGAAGAACTTTTCTGTCTAGCACTCTGCATCTAGCTAAAGGATTGTAAATGCACCAATCAGCACTCTGCATCTAGCTCAGGGTTTGTAAATACATCAATCAGCACCCTGTGTATAGCTCAGGGTTTGTGAATACACCTATCAGTACTCTATACCTAGCTAACCTAGTGGGGACTTGGAGAACTTTTATGTCTAGCTAGAGGATAGTAAATGCACCAATCAGCACTCTGTCAAAACAGACCAATCAGCTCTCTGTAAAATAGATCAATCAGCTCTCTGTAAAATGGACCAATCAACAGGATGTGGGTGGGGTCAGATAAGGGAATAAAAGCAGGCTGCCCGAGCCAGCAGTGGCAACCCGCTCAGGTCCCCTTCCACCCTGCGGAAGCTTTGTTCTTTCTCTGTTTGCAATAGATCTTGCTGCCGCTCACTCTTTGGGTCCGCGCCGCCTTTAAGAGCTGTAACACTCACCACGAAGGTCTGCAGCTTCACTCCTGAAGCCAGGGAGACCACGAACCCACCGGGAAGAATGAACAACTCCAGACGCGCCACCTTTAAGAGCTGTAACACTCACCATGAAGGTCTGCAGCTTCACTCCTGTCAGTGAGACCACGAACCCACTGGGAAGAACAAATAACTCCAGACACACCATCTTTAAGAACTAACACTCACCGTGAGGGTCCACGGCTTCATTCTTGAAGTCAGCGAGACCAAGAACCCACCAATTCTGGACACACTAACACAGGAACAGAAAATCAAACATTGCATGTTCTCACTCATAAGTGGGAGTTGAACATTGAGAACACATGGACACAGAGAGGGGAATAACACACACCAGGGCCTGTTGGGGGGTGGGGAGTAACGGGAGGAAACTTAAGAGGATGGATCAATAGGTGCAGCACACCACTATGTATACCTACATATAGGTAAACCACACATACACCTATGTAACAAACCGTCACATTCTGTACATGTATCCTGCTTTTTTTTAGGAAAAATAAAAAACAGGATTAAGAGAAAAAGAATTAATAAACACACACACATGCAAAACAATGCTTCAGTGAACAATCTTAAACAGATATCCTTGTGCCTACCTAATGAAATTTCTTAGGATGTAAACCCATCATCCAGTTAGAACTTCTAGGAGGCTTTGTTTACTCTGTGAGGGGTAAATCGCCTACTCAAGCCTCAGTAATGGTGGATGCCCCTCCCCTCACTAAGCTCAAGCATCCCAGATCAATTTCAGACTGCTGTGCTGGCAGCCAGAATTTCAAGCCAGTGGATCTTAGCTTGCTGGGCTCCATGGGGGTGGGATCTGCTGAGCTAGACCACTTGGTTCCCTGGATTCAGCCCCCTTTCCAGGGGAGTGAACAGTTCTGTCTCGCTGGCATTTCAAGTGCCACTGGGGTATGATAAAGATTAAAAAAAAAAAAAAAAAAAAAAACCTCCTGCAGCTAGCTTGGTGTCTGCCCAAATGGCCGCCACGTTTTGTGTTTGAAACCCAGGGCCCTGGTGGCTTAGGCACCCAAGGGAATCTCCTGGTCTGCAGGTTGTGAAGATTGTTGGAAGAGCATAGTATCTTGGCCGGAGTGCACTGTTCTTCAATGCACAGTCCCTCACAGCTTCCCTTGGCTAGGGGAGGGAGTTCCCGATCCCTTGCACTTCCCGGATGAGGCAATGCCCCACCCTGCTTCGGCTCATTCTCCGTGGGCTGCACCCACTGTCTAACCACTCCCAATGAGATGAGCTGGGTACCTCAACTGGAAATGCAGAAATCACCCACCTTCTGGATTGATCTCGCTGGGAGCTGCAGACAGGAGCTGTTACTATTCTGCCATCTTGCTAGCCACTGCCTATTTGTCAGCTCTTCTTACATCTTACTCCCTCTTTCTGAATTCACTGTTGTTCATTATTTCAACCTCACTTTGAAGCCATTATTCAACTTTCTTCCGACTTCTATTGTTGCTGTTCAGAATTCTGCTGTCAGACTAGTCTGTCATTCCTTGCTGTTAAACAGTCCTGTTTCTCTGCTACCTTTTAAGCTCTTCTTTGTCCTTGATGCTCTGTAGTTGCACCATGATGAGTCAAAGTAAAAATTTATTTCTACTCTTCCTGCTAGGGATCCATTATACTTCCACAATGTGGATTCAATTCTTTACTCAATGCTATAAACTTCTTAGTCATTATTTCCTTGAATTTTGTTTTCCCCTTATTCTCTATTCTCTCTGTATCATGTCAATCATATATATAATATGAATGTGTGCGTATAAATTTGGCATTTCATGTGTTTTTATTATAAATACACACACACACACACCTTCTCTATGTCTCTTAACCTTAGTTTTGTTTCCCATCTATGTTTCATTCTGGTTAATTTCATCTAATCTCTTTCAGTTTAATTATTTCTCTTTTGAGCTGCCTCTAATTTGCTATGATATCTATTGAGGACTTTTTAAATTTCAATGTCTATATTTTTATTTTGGATATTCTATTATTTATAATCTACCTGTTTATATAGTTTCTTATTATTACCTTTAATGTTTTTCAGTCCTTTATCTTATTTCTGTCATGGTTCTAAACATTCTAACTTGATGGGACTCTATAGGATCGTTCTATTTTATGATATTCTTGGGATTCTAATCCTGCTTCTTATCATACTTCCGCATCTCATGGTAGCGCGGTTTTTGTTTCGTTTTGTTTCGTTTTATATGATATTGGGTGGCAAGCTCTTCTTCAGCAGGACATTACATATAAACCTCTTTTGCAGCCTGGTTTTATCACTGTCCTGGAAACAATTCTATGTTGAATTTTTTGCCTTGCAGGTGCCTAACTAAACTCTGCAGGTAGTGTAAATTAAAACGCTGGACCTATGAGAGTCACAGACCTGTTGATAGAAATTTTCAGCAGAAACTTTTTTCTCACCCAGATCCTACACAAAGATAAGCTTCTTTGTTGTTTCTTAGTATTACGGCATGTATTTTTTTTTTCTCACTCACCATGCCTTAAGGTTGTAACCCTTCAAAGTTACGGCTTTAGGTGAGAGGCACTTTTCCTTACTCAAGGTTTTATCTCTTCTCCCCAAATACATGTTAACTATAAAAAAATAAATACATAAATAAGCTTTTAGACTGAGCCTGATACACCCTCTACCTCTTAGTCCATTTTGTGTTTCTGTAACAGAATGCTTGAGGTTGGATAATTTGTAATGAAAAGAATGTTTAGCTCACAATTCTGTAGGCTAAGTACAAGAAGCATGGTGGTGCCAGCAGCTGCTCAGCTTCTGGTGAAGGCTACATGCTAGGTCAAAACATAGTGGAGAAGGTCAAAGGAGAGGTAGTCACATGCTAAATGAGGGGCATCTTGGCTTTATAACCACTCACTCTGGAGAGAACTAACCCATTCCACAAGAACTAACCAAGTCTTGCCAGAGCGAGAACTCACCACCGCGAGAACTCACCACCACAAGAACTCACTACAGTAAGAATGGCACCAAGCTATTCATAAGGGATCTGACCCCATGACCTAAACACCTCCCATGAGGCCACACCTCTCAACACTACCAGTTTGGGGATTAAATTTCAACATGAGTTTTGGTGGGGACAAACTCAAATCATAGCAACCCCCTTCGAGGACATCCACATCACAAAATATGTGTTTACCCCTCAATTTTTAGCTCCCACTTTATTTCTGGACCCTAGAAATATTCTCCACCTATTTGAGAGATAAGTTACATATTTAATAGGTGGCTTGTTATGATTTATCTAACATTTCTAGAACCTTCCTAGAGCATACTCATAGTATCTAATTTGCATTAAGTCCTTCAATATTGTTAAAAAAAATTTTTGATTCATTTTAAAAGAAAAGCTAGATAGAAACATAAATGAAAGTTTAAAATAATACTGAAATAGGAAAGGCTTTTCTAATGAAGATACAAAACACAGAATCTCTGAAGAAAATATTTGACACATTTAGCTACATAAAAATTAAAACCTTCTGTATGGCAAAGAACAATTACTGTTAAAAAGGCAGAAGACAAATGAAAAACTAAGAACAAATATTTGCTATGTAGTTGACAGAGAAAAACGGTTAATTTCTTTCATATTCAAAGAGCTCTTAAAATTCATTAAGAAAAACATATTAATAGATAATGTGTGGTTCACAGAATAAGAAATGCAAATCACAAGTAAACATACAAATACATATTCAACCTCACTTGTAATTAAATGCAAAATAAAACATGATATCACTTTTCCACCCATCAAGTTGTCAAAGACTGTGAAAATATCAATATCTTGAAAGCCATATATGGGTATATGTATGTGTACAAATATTATATATGCACAGAAAGTTTCTGGAAAACTTAACAGTGACTACTGACTACTACTGAGTAAGGATAGGTGGGAAAGGAAGAGAATTTTACTTTTCACCTTTCTCTTTAAAATTCGGATTTTAAACAATAACAAGAATTACTTTTGAAATGAAAACAGAAATTATAAGAAAAATAACAACAAAATAAATGCCAAAAGGAATAGGGCTGCACTGCATACACACATGGAAGCAAAGAGGAAACGAAGCGAGAAGGCTGAGATCTAAGCAAGCACTGAGCTACTGTGGTTTTTGGCTGCTTCTAGAGATACTGCCCAAATAGAGATGAGAGACAAAGTGGCTATGAAGCTACAGGCTCTTCAAAGGGAAAAGTAATGGCTAATTAGCCCATGCTTATTAGTATGGCAAAACTGTTGCCACATTCCATCCTGCACTATAATTCACTGTGTTAATTTGACTATTTTCATTTTCATGTACATTAATTGTAATTGTGTTCTTTCAGTCCTTTTCTGAGGAATACAGGTGGCAGCCATCATCATTAGCTATTTACCAAGTGCACAGACATATTGAAAAGATTCGTTAATATAAAAAAGGAAGAAAAGAAAACAGACATTTGTTAGCAAGAATTATGTTTTCAGAAATTCAAACATGATTGAATCCCTTTCTCTTCCAGCTCAACCTGTAAGCCCTTAATCTCAATCCAAATGTTCAAGCTCCTCTAAGATATTGCCCTTTCATTTTCATAAAGCATACAGTACACAGGTTGAGAAGAAAGGGAAAAGCTTTGTCATCAAATTGGGTTCCAATCCAGGCTCTCCAACTTTCTAGTTGTGTGAGCTTGAATAAATTGCTTAAGTTATCTGAGTTCCAAGCACAGTTTCCTCATTTGTAAAATGGAGATTATGAAAGCACCTACAGGGGTATTAGGAGAACTGAACAAGACGACTAGCTTGTAAAGCACTTAGTACAGTGCTTGGCAAATGGTAAACAATCCATAAATGTGAATGACAAATCAATGGTATATTAAGGACCCAGAACCATGTTACGATGATGTAAGGGATATTCTCATCTTTTACAACGCTGTTGTGTAGAAGAACACGCAAATTCCAAGCTTTAGCTATTGAAACCATATATTGCTGATTGGTAAGTACTCAGTCAACCTCACCCTCAAAATAAAAATGTTCAGCAGCCCGAAAGTACAAAGCTCCTCTTGTCAACAATGGGTCCACTAAGGCAACATTTTCAAAAGGTGGTGGGAGGGGACATCGTGGGCACGGAAAGAAAAGGAAATTCAGCAAGTGAGAAAAACCAGGCCTTCAGTAGGACTGAATAGTCCAAATCTACAACACTGATTATTCTCATGGCATATGATCCAAAAACAAGTCACTAATTACACTTTTACAGCTTCATAAAGCCAGGCCTACAACTATTTGATTTTGTTGATTTTCCGTGGGCTACCCAGCCAGCCAGGTAATCCCTGCAGAACAGTAAAGGCCACCACTTCCACAGGTGTTTCCCAGAAAAACAAAAATACATCAATCAAGTGGCTTACACATAGAAAACAACTGCCTCTGCTGATGCTGGAGGTGGTGGTGATGATGATGATAATGACTACATCAACTGCTAATGAAATCCAGGAGTGTTCTTACAATGTCCTTATAACAAAATTGTGACTAGTAAAAATCTCATAGAAGCACAAAGTGTTAGAGCGTCAAAGGACATTAGGTCTCTTAAAAGTGTGGTCTGCGGCTTACAGATATCAGAATTACTTGGGGGTGGGTACCTGTTAAAATGCAGATTCCTGAACTCACTTGAGTTCAGATATATTCATTTTCATCAAGCTTTCTGGGTGATTCTTACGTCTAAAGTATGAAAGCATGCCTTTAAAGACCATAATTTCATTTTTCAAAAGATAATCTTCAATTAGGTAGAAAGTTACCAGCCATGGAATAACAACAACAAAAAAACAACCATGCTTCTTGAAAGCAGGATAAGAAAAAAGCATGCGTGTAAAATCAGACAAATCTGTGTTCAAATTGCACTTGTGCTAAGTAAAGCCAAACTTACATGACCAACTAATTTTCAACAAGGGCACCAAGAGGAGACAACAGGGAGAAGATAATGTCTTCAATAAATGGTGCTCGAAAAACTGGATCTCCACATGCAGAAGAATGAAATTAGACCCTTGTCTTACACCATACACAAAAATCAACTCAAAATGGATAAAACACCTAAATATAAGACCTGAAATCATAAAATTCCTAGAGGAGAACATAGGGGGAAAGCTCCTTGACACTGGCCTTGGCAATAATTTTTACATATATATATTACATATTATAATATACATATAAATATATAAAAATATATACATTTTTGCTTTTGGAGCCTGAGCTTTTGGTGTGTGGGATATATATATATTATATTGTAAAGCACGTAGTACAGTGTTTGGCAAATGGTTAACAATCCATATATATTATATTTATATATTTATAAATATATTTTTATACAATATTTATATATAAATATAATATATTTATATATAATATATAAAAATTATATTATATCATAAATATAATATATTTATATATAAATATAATATATTAAATATAATATATAACAATATAATATATATAATAATATATATATCTCTCACACACCAAAAGCTCAGGCTACAAAAGCAAAAATAAAGAGGACTACATCAAACTAAAAACCTTCAGCACAACAAATGAAACAATCAATAAAATGAAACGGCAACTTACAGATTGGGAAAAAAAATATTTGCAAACCATATATCTCATAAGGGATTAACAACCAAACTTTATAAAGAACTCATACAATTTCATAGTAGGGAAACAAACCCAATTTCAAAATGGGCAAGTGATCTGAATAGACACTTCTCCAAAGAAGACATAAAAATGGCCAACAGGTATATGAAAAGGGACTCAACATCATTAATTATCAGGGATATGCAAATCAAAACCACAATGAGACACCACCTCACACCCATTAAGATGGCTATTATCAAAAAGTCAAGAGACAACAAATGCTGGCGACAGTGTGGAGAAAAGGGAACTCTAGTATACCACTGGAGGGAATGTACATTGATGTAGCCATTATGAAAAACAGTATGAATGTTCCTAAAGAAATTAAAAATAGAACTGCTATATGTCCCAACATTCCCTCTTCTGGGCATATGTTCAAAGAAAATGAAATCATCATCTCATAAAGATATCTGCACTCCAAAATTCAATGTAGCATTATTTACAATAACCAATCTATGTAAACAACCTAAGTGTCCATTAACAGATGAATAAAGAAACTGTGGTACATATACACAACAGAATATTACTCAGCTTTTAAAAAGGAGATCTTGCCATTTGCCACAACATGGATGAGACTGAAGGACATTATAACAAGTGAAATAAGCCAGACATAGAAAGATAAGTATTTCCTGATCTCATAGTGGAATCTAAAATAAAACTCAAATATACAGAGAAAATGAAACTGGTTACCAGGGGTAGGATTGGAGGATGAAATGGAAACTCATTTCCTTCTCTGATGTAGATCAGAGGTTGCAAAGTAACAGATACATAGGATGAGTAAGTCTAGAGATCTAATGTACAACATGAAGACTATATAGTTAATAAAATTGTACTGTAATTGAGATCCTTGCTAAATTACTAGACTCTAGCTGCTATTGACACAAAAACAAAAACAAAAAAAGGTAACAATGTGAGACAGTGGATATGTTAATTTGTTTCACCATTGTATTAGTCCATCATCGCACTGCTGTAAAGAAATACCTGAGACTGGCCAGGGGTGGTGGCTCACGCCTGTAATCCCAGCACTTTGGGAGGCTGAGGCAGGCGGATCATGAGGTCTGGAGATCAAGATCATCCTGGCTAACACGGTGAAACCCCATCTCTACTAAAAAAAAAAACACAAAAAATTAGCCAGGCGTGGTGGCGGGCGCCTGTAGTCCCAGCTACTCGGGAGGCTGAGGCAGAAGAACGGCATGAACCTGGAAGGCGGAGCTTGCAGTGAGCCGAAATCGCGCCACTGCACTCCAGCCTGGGCGACAGAGCGAGACTCCATTCCAAAAAAAAAAAAAGAAAGAAAGAAAAATACCTGAGACTCAGTAATTTATAAAGAAAAGAAGTTTGATTGGCTCACAGTTCTGAAGGCTATACAGGAAGCATGGTGGCATCAGCTTCTAGGGAGGCCTCAGGCAGCTTTTACTCATGGCGGAAGTAAAAGTGAGAGATCTTACATGGCAGGAGTAGAAGCAAGGAAGGGAGAAGGGGGAGGTGCCATATACTTAAATGACCAGATCTCACAAGAACCCATTCACTATTACGAGAACAGCACCAAGGGGATGGTGCTAAACCATTCATAAAGGATCCAACCCCACGATCAAATCACCTCCCAACATGCCCAACCTCCAATACTGGGGATTACACTTCAATATGAAATTTGGGTGGAGACACAGATCCAAACCGTATCAACCATAGGAGCCTTTTTACTATCTATATGTATCCCATAACAGTGCATTGTGTACCTTAAATATACACAATAAAATTTATTATTTAAAAAAACAAATTGTACCTGGGATACTTATGGTTTGGTCTTGGGTAAACTACTTAATCTTGTAACCCTCTGTTTTTCAGTTGCAAAAAGTATAGATGAGATGATCTACTTCATGGGATTGTTTCACAAACTGAATAAGATCATATGTGTAAAGCACATAGCACATATTAGGTGTTCAATGTTACTTCTTTAACACCATATGAGCTGAGTATATCTGAAAGAAAAGGAAGTTAATATAGTATATATTGTGTGCTCTCTATGTGCTGGTACTTTACATACATGTAAGCTTCACAAACCAGGGATCTTTGTTTACTTTGTTCACTGATTTATTTTGCCCACTGATGCCTAGAATAGGGCCTTGAATAAGGTACGTGCAAAATAAGGAATATTTGATGTAGACATCCTCCCTCTTCTCTGAGTCTCATGTCATCCTGGATAGTGAAAAGATGGGGATGTGGAAGGTTAGGGTAAACTTCAGGAATGGGGTAAAAGGAAAGGTTGTTGTACATATCATCCATAAGAAATAGTGTTTTTGTGTTATATATCTGGGGACAGCTATTTTGACACCTTGAACTAACAATATAGGGCCATAAATGGTTGGTGTCAAGTGTGGAGAGTAGACAGTTGCTTTAGGAAGTAACTCAGCAAGGCCTTGTGCAGAAAACTATATTAGGGCTTCGTCTTTAAACATCGGCCAAATTCGATAGAAAGGCAGTAGGATTCAATAGAAAGGCAGTAGGATTCAGATAAGCAGAGCTATGCAGGAATTCTCTCTACCACATCCATGACAGTTTGCCATCTCACCTCTATTTAAACTCTTTCAGGGACACAAAGGTCATTCATTACCTGACTACGCAGCCCCTTTTTTTTTTTTTTTTTTTTTTTTTTCTGAGCAGCTCTGATTGATTCCTTTGCCAAACTAAGTCTGCCTCTTCATAACTTCAGCCGTTACTCTTATATCTGCCCTCTGCAGCTCCAAAGAATGTCTACTTACTTTCCCACATGGCGACCCTCCACATTTTAGAAGGCAGTTCTTCAGTCCTCCTGAGTCAGGCAAAAGTGAGGAAGACATTCTTTCCTTAAATTCATGTATAATATGCCCAAGCCCAGTAGACTCAGGAACATCCCCATCCCAGTGCAGCCCACCCAAAGGGGAAAGCATTTCTGAAAAAATAAAATAGACACAGAAATGGGCCTGGTAAAATAATCACTGCTAAAAACAGCAACTTGCTGGGTGGCCTCCAATTCAAAAAAGCAAGCAGCTAGCACAAATGTGTTCAAGTGAGGAACTGGGAAAATGGATCCATTTTCTCTTCAGCAATTATTCTTTATGAAATTGAAAAATTTCTCACAATCTTCCATATTATACACTAATTATTACCTGATGCTGAGGCCAGTAGAGGCTCCTTAACTGAAAATTCCTAAAGAAAGCAAAAGCCCCTCCCTTCCACCCATAGATGCATTTTCACTGTCTTGAGCCCAGGTTTATTTGTCCTAGGAATCTAGAGGAAAACTGGAGTGGAACAGATGAACCTGAAACATTCGTTTTCATGCGATGACAAGGGAAATAATTGCACTCACAGAATTTCACAGCAAATCTGACAGAATGTTGAGGATGTGAAGAATTTTACAAGAAATATGAACATTATCAAAAGTAGCATATTTCTGTGAAATTCTCTAAAATTCAGCTATACTCATCTTACAAAGAAATTGGTCACAACCTAATGAAACAGATTTTTAATCTTATACTCTCTCTATGCAGCTTTCATTTATAGTTTAACAGTTTTAGTGAAGAGCTCATATCACATGATTTACCAAGCAGATCCATATTTCCTAGATGGATTGTAGGTACTCCTTCTCTCCACAAACCAGCTGTATCCTAACTTTCCAACTGTAGCTTTAATTCTACTCCTTCACAAATCAGTCTGTTGGCCATGTTCCAAAAATGCTCAGTGCTTTCCTACCTCTTCAACTTTCCCTAGTGACTTCTTCCACCAGAAAAGTCTCGTTCTCTTGCTTCTACCTCTCTACACTCCTGGTTCTTTCAAGATCCAGCTCAAATTATTCTTCCTCCATGAACTGTCCATCATTCTTTCATCCCAGCCATTTCTGAGTTCTCACAGTAATCTATCTATCGTAGCGTAGGACTAAAGCACATTTTAGTATCGGAGGGAGAGGGACAAGATGATGCTAGAATTCAAGGGGGAAAACCTTAAAGGTCAAAAGCCAAACCAACTGCTACATCACAATGACCAAAGCTAGAATTAGAGTTAATGAATGGAATATATTTATTCAACAAATATCTACTGAGTACTCCTTATGCGCCAGTACTTATAGCACAAAGAAAGTCGGGGGAGGAAGCAGTAACACCCAAGAGAAGCAAGCAGACATTGACCAAATAATCATACAAATAGAGACCACACAAACATCTTTTGCTTGAGCATCTGGATGGATGGTGGTACCATTTACTGAGTTGAGGAAAACTGAGAGAGATGTCAGTTGGGGTGGAACTCTGGGAACTAAAGAGTTCAATTTTGGTCACTTAGTTTGAGAAACCTGTGCAACATCCAGGTGGAGATGTCAAGTAGGCAATTGGATATACAAGTCAGGGACTCAGAAGACAGGTCAGGGGTAGAAATAAAAGGAACAGTAAAAGTCAACAACTAGAAAGTCAAGAGACAGTTGAAAGCAAGTGAAATGGGGCCACTGCAACCAATTCTGTAAATGTCAAGAGTCTCAAAAGGTACCTTTTCTACATTGGTGACAGGCTTTGCAGGGTCAGAAGCAGAATCTCAAAAACAGCCAAGCCACGCTTATGGTGCTTATCATATTCACCTTTTCTTACCATTATATATGGACTAGACTTGTCTCAAATCTCCTATTAGACTTTGGTTGGGGATGGAGAGGAGGCCAAATAAATTCCACTCCTCTGAATTCTGAGCCAATTGCATAGTAGGCAAAAGAGGTCAGGCTGGTAAAAACTAAAATGTCACCTCTTTCACTGCTGAAGTCTAGAGTCAAGGGCATAGCTTAGATGGGCTTCCTAATTCTGAACCCCAGAATTTGACAGACTTAACCACCCAGTCACAAATGGCACTGGAAGTCAGCAGGCCTCCCCATGTGGGGACCTGCACCTATACGAGTTAAGGCATGCAGGAGCAGCCTAGAATGTGTTTCCTGCAAGGCTGCTGGCTCTCAAATGGAAGCAGAAGGGCACAGCTGAGCCTCACCTGCCTAGTACCTTCTCTCAAACTCATCAATCAGAGTAGTCACCAATTCCCCCCAGGAAAGGAGCAGGTTAGAAGGCAGAGAGAGGCCAGGAGTGTTATACTGATGAGATATTACTCCATATACAAGCAAACATCAGGAGTGGGGAATACGTGAACCTCCTTAACAGACCTGAAGCTCCTGGGGGAAGGCAGGGCTGGAACTTTGTACCTCTGTGTATCTCCAAAGTACCCCTCATAGTGCCATGCTACAACAGATGCCAAATAAATACCGAATAAAGAAATGGTGCCAGAAGCACTGTGTGTATGTGTTATAGGCCTCCTTCATTCAAAACTCAGCTTAAAATTTTCCTCCTCAGGGAAGCCTTTTCTTACTGACCTTGCTTCAGTAGGTCACCTCTTCATTCTGGGCTTCCACAGCCTCTCCCTATTCTAGTTGCACCACATTAATTTGCACTTATTTGTATGCTGTTTCACAAATGTTCTTGTAAGTCATTTGCTATCCCCTTAAAAATACATCTTTGCTCACACCTGTAATCCCAGCACTTTGGGAGGCCAAGGCGGGTGGTGGATCACAAGGTCAGGAGTTCAAGACCAGTCTGGCCAACATAGTAAAACCCCATCTCTACTAAAAATACAAAAAATTAGCCAGATGTGGTGGTGTGCGCCTGTAATCCCAGCTACTAGGGAGGCTGAGGCAGGAGTATCACATGAACCTGGGAGGCAGAGGTTGCAGTGAGCCGAGATCACGCCATTGCACTCCAGCCTGGGCAACAGTGCAAGACTCCATCTAAAAAATAAAAAATGAAAAAAAAAATACATCTTTGCTCAACTAGATAGCAAGCTCCCTGTAATCATGCATCCTATTATTCCCCCTCAGCTGTGTGCCTAGAAGAGTGAGGAACACACAGTGGGAGCTCAGACAGTGCCATGACTAGCATTGCTAATTGTTGAGGTTGTCAGTCTTCTTTGAGAAATGGAGTGCAGTAACCTCCAAGACAAAAGAATCTGCGCTGGAGCTCTGACTTCTGTACTGGATGCATTTCTACTGTTCTTCTGCACTAGGCTCTCAGAACAAGATTCCTCACCTACTGCCTTTTTCTATCCATCACAAAGGAGCACATAAAGAATGACAGGCTCCAAACAGACTGAGCTTCTTCCAGCCCTTTTGCGCTGAAGGAACACTCCACAGTGACAGGCTTTTGAAGGAGATGACAAAGAGAAGCCCCAAAATGAAAGCTGATGACAGAGATTTGTCTGCATGAAGTTGGTCTTACCTTAATTCCTCTGTGAGCTGAGTTATGGAGCAATCACAGGTCACACAAATTGATAATGCATTCGATAGGGCATTAAAAATAGCAGATAGGAAAAGTTCTAGAAATAAGCTTTTACTCCATTGGAATTCGTAGAAGACAGGACTAACCCAGCAGATATTAACTGAAATGCCAGCTCTAAAACTATGAGCCTTCTAATTCCTAGTCCCAAATTGACCTTGCCCACTGTAGAATGATTTGGCATATGCAAAGAGTAAATTAAAAATAAACTCCACAAGGAAGGTGCAGCTTCAACAGGACTTTGATATGAAAATATTTAATGGGATCAAAGTTCACGTCTTAGTGTGTCTATGCATCATGCTGCCAATGTGTGCTATGTATGTGTGTTAAATAGGAGAAGTGGGAAAGTGATTAAGGGCAGACTCGTTGTATATGATTGGGGGAGTAATTATTCTGATCTGGAAATATATAAAATATCACAGCTGGAAAACTGTAGCAAACACCAAATTCAAAACCCCTATTTTATAACTAAGGAAAATCAATCAAGAGGCAGAGAATTATTAGTTCTCAAACCCAGGCCTTTAATTTCTAATGTGTGTCTTTCTGCTCTCTATAAGAAGGGAACTTGTAGAGAGTACACTATTTAATGGGACAGTTCTCAACTGATATGCCCTTTTAATCACATAAACTGTAGTAATGATATATTTTCATCATTTTTTCCTCCATAGTAACTCCACAGCCACTATCCATATTATTTTTGCCATGTAAATTGCAAGACGGTACGCTGCATCTTGCCATCTTGCAAATGCTGAAAGGACAGTGACAAAATTATCTTTACAATTTCACAGAGCTCATTATAAACTCCAGTATTCGACCTTTGTTCTGTAGGTGATATATAAGATTTGACTTTAGGGTAAAAATTAACCTATCTCTACTGCCTCCCTGAATATGCTGTGTGTTTTCTTTACATTATACCTTGACTCCTGCTATTCCTTTGCCTGGAATATCTTCTTACCATCCTAGCCCATCCGCATCCGGATCTATTGCAGGTTGGTGCAAAACAGTTGCGGTTTTTGCCATTAAAAATAATTTCAAAAACCGCAATTACTTTACTTTTTCACCAACCTAATATCAAAATTCTGGCTCTTTTTCATGGCACATATTAAGTATTACCTTTATATGGAGCCGTCTCTAATGCCAGGCTCTCAAACAAAATAATGCCTTTCTTCATTGAAGCTACAGAGTCCACCATTTATACTATCCTGAAGTATGTGTCACATTCTCTCTTTTATGGTGGCCATTCATTGTGGCAAACAATGTTGGTCACATACTCAACAACAATTTCCTCTACTTCTTGCTAAAAGAAACCTTGGTCAGAGGAGCAATGTGCTCAGTCCCAGAGAATGAATTATAATGTATGTAAGCCAAATATGATTATTCCATTTTCCTTTGCTGTACAATCTCTATTCCAACCTCCCTCACAGTAAGGGGTGACCATATGAAAAAATTCTGACCAATAAGGCTCAGAACTGTGAAAGGTCAGAGATCTTACCCTACTTATAAGCTAACAAGTTAGCCTGCCATAGTGATGTAATGGCAGAAAGCACACAGCTCCTGGGACAGAGACAAAGGACTTCACCACTCATAGCAACAGCAATAACCAGAGTATCAGCATTTTCTTAAGCCAATTCTCCAGTCCCCAATTCCCATACGTTGATACAAACAGGGCCACAGGACACCTGTATACTCAGTGGATTATGCTACAGGAGAGGAAACCTAAGTATAGAAAACCCAAATATTTTATGATAGGCAGTAAGCATGTTTGATATTTGCCCTGGAAGAAGGCATTATCTCTATCTTCCACAGCTATTTACTATATAGGCATCCTTGAAAAAAGTAGTCCAGAACAAAAGCTATCAGTATCTCTGTTCACAAGATGTGCTGAAATACAAGTGATGATTGTCTCTTATGTCTCCTAACAGAGACATAAGCAGAAATATGCTGTAAAGGCTTGTATGATTTTTCTCCATAATAAAAAGAAAATGGCCCAGAACCAATATCACCACACACAGAGTCACCAGCAGGGCCTGCCCCTCAATTCTCCCCTCCTAGCTGCTTGTGGTGAACGCCCACAGACAGGCAGGTACCCCAGCAACCACTAGCACCCTGATGCAGCCAATGAGCATGCACCCCACTGTGCTGCCACAATGGCTACTGCTGGCACATGCAACAAGGATGAAACCTGCTGTCATCACACTACAAAACACTTTGGCTCACACCACCCACCAAAGTGTAGTGACCAGTGGTCCAGGAGCACCTCAGCATGCCCCCCACACCCACTGCTTCGAGGGCAGTGGATTCCCAATCTCAAGGAGCCAGAAAACAAAGTCAGGGGACAATACAAGTCCCCCAGAGTTAGAGCATGCAGTCTAGGAGTTGGAAGATGAGCACTGTCCCCCTAAAATCTTCCAGAAATGAAGCCAGTCAGCTGAATTCACCTTATAACACAACCAAACCCTCAAGGTTATCAAATAAGATAAAAGAAAAAGAACCCATCCAAAGGTCAGTTGCCTCAAAGATTGAAGGTAGATAAGTCCACAAATATGAGAAAGAACCAAAGCAAGAACCCTGGCAACTCAAAAAGCCAGAATGCTTTCTTTCCTCCAAATAACTGCACCACCTGTCCAGCAAGCATTCTGAATTAGGCTGAGATGGCTGAAGTGACAGAAATAAAATTCAAGAATGTGGATAGGAAAGAAGACCATTGAGCTAAAGGAATACATTTGAAACTCAATCTAACGAAGCTAAGAATCAAGATAAAACAATGTAGGAGCTGACAGATAAAATAGCCACTATAGAAAAGAATGTAACTGACCTGATAGAGCTGAAAAACTCACTACAAGAATTTCAAAAATGCAATAGTAAGTATCAATAGCATAATAGACCAAGTGAAGGAAAGAATCCCAGAGCTTGAAGACTGTCCTTCTGAAGTAAGACAGTCAGATAAGAATAGAGAAAAAAACAATTAAAAATGATCAAAACCTCTGAAAAATGTGGGAATATGTAAAGAGACAAAACCTATGACTCATTGATGTCCCTGAAAGAGATGGGGAGAATGGAACCAACTTGGAAAACATATTTTAGTATATCATCCATGAGAACTTTCCCAAATCAGTTAGGCCAACATTCAAATTCAGGATATACAGAGAACCCCAGTAAGATACATCACAGGGAGATCATCCCTAAGACACAATCATCAGACTCTGCAAGGTCAAAATGAAAGAAAAATGTTAAAGGCAGCTAGAGAGAAAGGTCAGGTCGCCTACAAAGGGAAGTCCATCAGACTAACAGCAGACCTCTCAGCAGAAACTACAAGATAGAAGAGATTGGGGGCCAATATTCTACATTCTTAAAGAAAAGAAATTCCAACTCAGAATTTTACATCTGGCTAAACTAAGCTTCATATGCCAAGGAGAAATAAGATCCTTTTCAGACAAACAAATGCTGAGGGAATTTGTTACCAGCAGATCAGCCTTACAAGAGCTCCTGAAGGAAGCACTAAATATGGAAAGGAAAGGCCATCACCAGCCTCTAAAAAACACACTGAAGTACACAAAACAGTGACACTATAAAGCAACTTCATAAACAAAACTTCAAGATGACCAGCTAACATCATGACAGGATCAAATCCACAAATATCAATAATAACCTTGAATGTAAATGTGCTAATTGCCCCCAATTAAAAGATACAGAATGGCAAGCCAGATAAACAACTAAGACCCATTGGTATGCTGTCTTCGAGAGACCCATCTCACATGCAATGACACACATAGGCTCAAAGTAAAGGGATGGAGGAAAATGTTACCAAGCAAATGGAAATCAGAAAAAGGCAGGGGTTGCAATCCTAGTTTCTGACAAAACAGACTTAAACCCACAAAGATCAAAAACAAAGAGAAGGACATTATTACATAATGGTAAAGGGTTCCATTCAACAAGAAGATCTAACTATCCTTAATATATATGCACCCAACACCAGAGCACCCACATTTCTAAAGCAAATGCTTAGAGACCTTCAAATAGACTTAGACTCCCACACAATAATAGTGGGAGACTTTAACACCCTACTGACAATGTTAGACAGATCATTGAGTAAGAAAGTAAACAAAGATATTCAGGACCTGAACTCAGCACTGGATTACATGGACCCAATAGATATCTACAGAACTGTCCACCCCTCAAAAAACAGAATATACATTTTTCTCATCGCCACACAGCATGTACTCTGAGATTGATCACATAATCAGAAGTAAAACACTCTTCAGCAAATACAAAGGAACTGAAATCATAACAATCTCTCAGACCACAGGACAATTAAATTAGAAATCAAGACTAAAGAATTCACTCAAAACCATACAATTACATGTAAATCGAATAACCTGCTCCTGAATGACTTTTGGGTAAATAATGAAATTAGGGCAGAAATCAAGAAGTTCTTTGAAACTAATGGGAACAAAGATACAACATACCAGAATCTCTGGGACACCGCTAAGACAGTGTTAAAAGGGAAATTTATAACACTACATGTCCACATCTAAAAGTTAGAATGATCTCAATTTAAGAAGCTAACATCACAACTAAAAGATCCAGGGAACCAAAAACAAACAAACCCCAAAGCTAGCAAAAGACAAAAAATAATCAAAATCATAGCTGAACTGAGGAGACTGAGACATGAAAAAACATTCAAAAGATCAGTGAATCTAAGAGTTGGTTTTTGGAAAAAAACATTAATAAAATATATAGACCTTTAGCTACACTAACAAAGAAGAAAAGAGAGAAGATTCAAATAAACAAAATCAGAAACAACAAGGGAAAAATTTATACTGACCCCACAGAAATACAAACAACCATCAGAGAATATTATGAACACCTCTAAGCACATGTATTAGAAAATCTAGAAAAAATGGATAAATTCCTGGACACATACACCCTCCCAAGACTGAACCAATAAGAAATTGAGTGCCCAAACAGACTGATAATGAGCTCTAAAATTGAATCAGTAATAAATAGCATATTAACCCAAAAAAAGCCCAGGACCAGACCAATTCACAGCTGAGTTTTACCAGATATACAAAGAAGAGCTGGTACCACTCCTGCTGAAACTATTACAAAAAATTGAGGAGGAGGGACTCCTCCCTAACTCAATCTATGAAGCCAGCATCATCCTGATACCAAAACCTGGCAGAGACACAACAAAAACAGAAAACTTCAGCCAATATTCTTGATGAAAATTGATGCAAAAATCCTCAACAAAATACTGGTAAACCAAATCCAGCAGTACATCAAAAAGCTTATTCATTACAATCAAGTAGGCTTTATCCCTGAAATGTAAGGTTGGTTCAACACATGCAAATCAACAAACGTGATTCATCATAAACAGACCTAATGACAAAACCACATAATGATCTCAATAGATAAAGACTTTTGATAGAATTCAACACCCCTTCATATTAAAAACCCTCAATAAACTAAGTATTGAAGGAACATACTTCAAAATACTAAGAGCCATCTATGACAAACCCACTGGATGTACAAAAGCTGGAAGCATTCCCCTTGAAAACTGGTACCAGACAAGGATGCCCTCTCTCACCACTCCTATTCAACATAGTATTGGAAGTCCTGGCCAGAGTAATCAGGCAAGAAAGAGAAAGAAAGGGCATCCATAAAGGAAAAAAGGAAGTCAAACTATTCCTGTTTACAGAAGACATGATCCTATATCTAGAAAACCCCATAGTCTTGGCCCAAGAGCTCCTTCAGCTAATAAACAACTTCAGCAAAGTCTCAGGATACAGAATCAACATACAAAAATCACTAGCACTCCCGTACACCAAGAACAGTCAAACCAAGAGCCAAATCAGGAATGCAATCCCATTCACAATTGCCACAACAAATATATAATACCTAGGAATACAGCTAACCAGGGAGGTGGAAGATCTCTACAAGGAGAACTACAAAACACTGCTCAAAGAAATCAGAGATGGCAAAAACAAATGAAAAAGCATTCCAATCTCATGGAGAGGAAGAGTCAATATCGTTTAAAATGGCCATATTGCCCAAAGCAATTTATAGGTTCAACACTATTCCTATCAAACTACCAATGATATGCTTCACAGAACTAGAAAAAAAAAATATATACATTTTAAAATTCATGTGGAACCAAAAAGGAGCCCAAATAGCCAAGGCAATCCTAAGCAGAAAGAATAAAGCGGAAGGCATCATGCTATCTAACTTCAAACTGTAGAACAGTGCTACAGTAGCCAAAACAACATGGTACTGGTAGAAAAACAGACACAAAGACCAATGGAACAGAATAGAAAACCCAGAAATAAGGCCACTCACCTAAAACTATCTGATCTTTGAAAAACCTGACAAAAAACAAGTGATGGGGAAAGAATTCCCTATGCAATACATGGTGCTGGGATAACTGGCTAGCCAAATGCAGAAGATTGAAACTGGCCCCCTTGCTTACACCATATACAAAAATTAACTCAAGATTGAGTAAAGACTTAAACGTAAAACCCAAAAGTAAAAACTAAATTTAAACCCAAAACTAAATTTAAACACTTAAATGTAAAACCCTGGAAGACAACCTAGGCAATATCATTCTGAACATAGAATGAGCAAAGATTTCCTAATGAAGATGCCAAAAGCAATTGCAACAAAAGCAAAAATTGGCAAATGAGATCTAATTAATCTAAAAAGCTTCTGCACAGCAAAAGAAACTATCAACTGAGTGAACAGACAATGTACAGAGTGGGAGAAAATTTTTGCAATCTACGAATCTGACAAAAGTCTAATGTCCCACATCAATAAAGTACTTAAACAGATTTACAAGACAAAAAAACAAACAACCCCATTAAAAAGTGGGCAAAGGACATGAACAGACACTTTTCAAAAGAAGACAAACATGCAGCCAAGAATCACATTTAAAAAAGCTCAACATCACTGATAATTAGGGAAATGCAAATTAAAACCACAGTGAGATACCATCTCACACCAGTCAGAATGGCTATTATTGATAACTAAAAATCAACAGATGCTGATGAGGTTGTGGACAAAGTAATGCTTGTGCACTGTTGCTGGAGTGTAAATTAGTGCAACCATTATGGAAGACAGTGCAGTGAGTCCTCAAAGACCTAAAAACGTAAATAGTATTTGACCCAGCAATCCCATTACTGGGTACATACCAAGAGGAATATAACTCATTCTATCATGAAGACACAAGCACATGTATGTTCACCGCAGCACTATTCACAATAATAAAGACATGGAATCAACCTAAACACCCATCAATTATAAACTGGATAAAAGAAATGTGGTACATATACACCATGGAATACAATGCAGCCACGAAAAAGAAAAAGCTCACGTCCTTTTCAGGGACATGGATGGACCTGGAGGTCGTTATCCTTAGCAAACTTGTACAGGAACAGAAAACCAAATACTGCATGTTCTCACTTACAAGTGGGAACTAAATGATGAGAACACAGGGACAGGTAGAGGGAAACAACACACACTGGGCCTGTCAGAGGATGTAGGGTAGGAGAAGGGGGAGGATCAGAAAAATAACTAATGGTACTCTACTTAATACCTGGGTGACAAAATAATCTGTACAATAAACCCCCAATGACAAGTTTGCCTATATAACAAACCTGCACTTGTACCCCCAAACTTAAAACAAAATTTAAATTTAAAAATAAAATATAAAAATAATAAATAAATAAAACAATGTGACAGAGAAAACAAAAGAAAGAAAATGTTGCAAAAATAAAGCCCCTTCATTTCTTCCCTGTTTAGAACACTTGCTTGTGAGAATATGATGCTTACTTAATTCTTCTGCAACCATCTTCAAACTAGAGAAAGGCAAAAAGAATCCCAAGGATTCTACCCCATGCCCAGGGATTACGGAGCTGCTGAAATGTCCCTGGAATTACCTACTTCCAGGCTTACTGGTAAGTAATAATATAATGGCCTTATGGCTTAAACCATTCTTCATTGAGTTTTCTGGTATGTGCAAGCAAAAGTGTCCAGCCTGAAACATTTTTCATAGGTCTTATTATTCATTCGTTTACTGAAAGCAAGAAGTATATCCAATATAATCATTAAGACAGACATAGATTTGAATTCTTAGTCTACAATTGACTAGCTGTAGTTTTAGATTGTCATCTAACTTCTCTAAGCCTCAGTTTTCATGTCTGTAAAATGAGTATAGTAATAACATAAGTTACATCAAAGAGTTTTTGTGATAATTAAATGAAAAAATAAATGACAAGTACTTATCCTAACTCCCAGCACACAGTAAACACTAAATAAAAGATAGCTATTAATATTTGTCTGTTCTCTTATATATGGCCTAGGATAGAGCCATGTATAGAGTTGGAAGAATCTGTAAAATGAGTCATACAGAGTTACACAGCTTGTGACTTAAACAAAATTACTTCACAACTCTCAGGCCTAAAGAGAAATAGGAAGAAAATAGCTAAATAAAACCTCTGGATAATCTACCAAATTCATATTTGTCAATATTTTAAATTCCTAATCTCACTGTTCACTGAATATTTTTGAATACAAATTTTCTCAGTTATAACAGTAGTATATAGTCAGCGCAGAAAATTTGAAAAAAATACCAAAAAAGTAAAAATAAAAATCAGGAAAAAAATCAGTCATAGCACCACCACTCAAACTCAATCATTGTTATCATTCAGTTGCATTTCCTTCCCTCCTTTTCACTGTGTGTTTACATACATACTTTTAAATATGATTGTGTTCACTCTATGTATAAAGGCTTGTACTCTTTTTTTCTCCAGTTAATACTGAAACATAAGTATTTCTCCCATGTTATTAAAACCTCCTTGTGAACACATTTTTAATGACTGCCTGATAGCACATGTGGATATGCCATAATGAACTTAAACATAGTCCCACACTCTCATACACTTTGGTTGTGTTCAATATTTGGCTACAATAAATAAGTTACAATAAGCTTATCTGTGCCTAAAACTTTACCTACCTTATATAACTCCCTGAGGATATACAGATTCCCAGAAGTTGAATAATCACATCAAGGGGTATAAACACTGCCACATTGTTTGCCAAAAGTTGTACCAATTTATAGTCTGGCCAGCAACGTATGAGTGCGCCTATTGTATCATACTTTCTTCGGCTCTAGGTATTTTCATTTTCCCTTCTTTACTATTTTGATTTGGGGGGGTGGAATCTCAATATTCTAATTTGCATTCCTTTGATTATCATTGAAGCTAAACATTTTTCCATGTTACCACTGAATCTTTTGATCAGAGATGCTGACATGTTATACACATCTTACTGATTCATACTTCCTTCATTCCTAGTCTGGAAGCAATCCCCAGAAGAAGGTGGCAAAAACAATAACCAGTAAAAGCCTCAGAGGTGCAAGTTAGCACCTAAATAACTTGATTTGATTGTACAAATAATTGGCTAGAGGTTCTCATTCTCACAATGGTTCCCTGCTTCCAGGTCTGCCCCTCATAAATATTCCAGTTACTGGCTCAGCTATATCTGAGGTGGGTAGAAAGTGAGGTACTTTCCCCCTATCTCTGGGTTTCATAAACATAACCTATAAATGGCTAATTAAAGAACAAGCAAGAAGTGCCTGCTTTGAAAACCTCAAATTAGAAGATGTTGCATAATAGGTACTTAAATCAGTCATCATGCTTGCTTTTAACTTTCCTTACCACTAAGAGGCTTCAAAATTTACAAGGAGTGCAGGACATATGTAAACCTATGTGCATTATGACCTGACATATTTCTCACACTTGCCTCTCACCCCACCTCCCTTACAGCCACAAAGTAGTCAGTGGCATGTCCTGAAGTATGATTTAAACTGACCTCACTGGCTCACCCTCTGTATCAGAAGACTTGGGGGGAAGGAAAAGATGTGCAGCTACTCAATGAGTGCTTCTCTTGGGTGAACGCCTGTGCTTTGATATTTAGGAAAGAGACCTCGACAATCCTTCCACCAATTCTGCCTGCATAGCATGAGAAATACCTTGCAGTTCCCTATAAAGTTGTAGGTGCCTACTAGTCAGGTTTGTCACAATGGCCATCCATCCTGACCCAGCCATATGACTTTCCTGCATGAAGAAGATGGCTGTGCCCCAAATGTCCCTGCATTTGAGGGTGTTTGACTTCTGAGAATCAACATGAGAAGAAAGTTAAAGCTATTTGGTATATGATGAAAAAAATTCACTTCTGCTTGATCCAGATTCCTTTTGCTTGGCTTCCAAAGTTTAACTGGATCCAAGAACCAGCCAACATCATTTTCCAAAGCAAAGACACTGTTGTGTTAGGTAGGCAACACAACAGATCAACATGACAGGAGAAACCACCGAACGCATTTTAAGATCCCAGCCCATTTGCACTTATCCAGCTTGACATAAAGTCAGCACAAGCTTGAATCTTCTTTGAAGCATAACGAGCATTCTTTTATGCAGCTCACTGAAATCAAGAGTGTGAGACTTATAATGGAGTTATCAAACCACAATCATTTTCAGGAATAAATCCCCATAATATATACTTGCTCTGAGGCTGCATTTCCTTTATCATACTATCTTGGTCTGACTATCATGTCCCAGCCCACTTTTTCTCTGAACAGCCCTCTGATCCACCGCTGGAATGTCAGATAAGGAAAAGCCAGGAAATTATGAACTCACCCTCCAGGAAGCATGTCGCAGTTGGACTCAAAGAGATGTAACTTCCATTGAGAAACCCATTTTTTGCCCTCAGTTGATAACCTTAACTTTCTTCTGTCTTTATTGTTAAAAATACAACTTTCTGTCCTGGTGAGAGTAGAGTGACTGGTTTGGGTGCCAGTACCCATGTCACAGAAGTGATTCTGTTTTGGCTTAACACACATATTCAGAACCAGAACTCAGTGTCTGGCACTTGCTTAACATGTAGAAAATGTTGAATTGAATTGAACTGAACCACATAAAACTGAATGGAATTAAATATAATTCATTTGGTTTGGATGTATTAAATGAGGCCTTTTCTTTCACATATATGACAGCCTTCCAAGTGTCCTATTTCAACCTTCCTCAAACAACCTGAGAATAACCAAATGACCAATAGAATATAGTATATATGAAGAACAAAGATAAAGCTAGGTTTTTATTTTTATAACGATAACCATCGAAGTAAAAGAGAAGGATAATTGCATAATTGGCACAGAAAGCTAAGAGCCTAAGGAAACCTTGGCTTTGGAAAGCATCATGAACAGGACAAAGTTTGTCCTCAGAACCAATGACCTCTCCATCCTAGGCTCTCCTATGGCCCTCTCAATCTTCCCATACTGAGTACTTTCATGGGATCTCTTCTACTCCTTTCCCCACAAAAAAAAAAATCAATGTCAATAAAGGATGAAATGCACAGACTCATGCTAAGAAGGAAGTTATCAAAAAGTCTTGAAAACATCAGCCCTCTCAGTGATGCTTACATGTTATAAGGACTTAAAAGCTTATCTTAAAGGGGTAAAGTGGAATATCAGCAGTCAACAGTTGGGGAGAAACAAAGTTAGAAATTTGGGGGTTTTGTTTGTTTTTCTCTGATTTGTTTTTTAATTAGGCCAATAGCTTAACCCCGTGGTTTTCAGCTCCCTCATGATGGAAAAAGTTTGTGGTTTACAAATCAGACAACTTCCCATGGAGGCTCTTCTAGTTAACTATCTGAAGGCCACCCAGACTGAATATCACTTTGGTTCCTTAAATTGTCTATGCTGTCTAGGCTGAGATGTTTGAGAGTGCATTTCTAATTAGTAGTGATGTTTGCAGTTGCTGGCAAGATAGCCTAATAGGAACAGCTCCAGTTTGCAGCTCCCAATGAGATTAACGCAGAAGGTGGGTGATTTCTGCACTTCCAACTGAGGTACCTGACTCATATCATTGGGACTGGTCAGACAGTGGGTACAGCCCACAGAGGGCAAGCCGAAGCAGGGTGGGGTGTTGCCTCACCCGGGAAGCGCAAGGGGTCAAGGAACTCCCTCCCCTAGCCAAGGGAAGCTGTGAGGGACTGTATCTTGAGGAACACTGCATTCCAGCCCAGATACTACACTTTTCCCATGGTCTTCGCAACCTGCAGACCAGCAGATTCCTCTGGGTGCCAACACCACCAGGGCCCCGGGTCTCAACCACGAAACTGTACGGCCATTTGGGGACACTCTGAGGTAGCTGCAGGAGTTTTTTTCATACCCCAGTGGTGCCTGGAATGCCAGTGAGATAGAACTGTTCACTCCCCTGGAAAGGGGGCTGAAGCCAGGCAGCCAATTGGTCTAGCTTAGCAGATTCCACCCCCACAGAGCCCAGCAAGCTAATATCCACTGGCTTGAAATTCTGGCTGCCAGCAAAGCAGTCTGAAGTAGACCTGGGATGCTCCGGCTTGGTGGGGGGAGGGGTGTACGCCATTACTAAGGTTTGAGTAGATGGTTTTCCCCTCACAATGTAAACAAGCCTCTGGAAAGTTCGAACTGGGCGGAGCCCACCACAGCTCCGCAGAGCCACTGTGGCCGGACTGCCTCTCTAGATTCCTCCTCTCTGGGCAGGGCATCTCTGAAACAAAGGCAGCAGCCCCAGTCAGGGGCTTATAGATAAAATTCCCATCTCCCTGGGACAGAGCACCTGGGGGAAGGGGTGACTGTGGGCACAGCTTCAGCAGACTTAAATGTCCCTGCCTGACAGCTCTGCAGAGAGCAGCAGATCTCCCAGCACAGCGCTAGAGCTCTGCTAAGGGACACACTGCCTCCTCAAGTGAGTCCCTGACCCCCATGCCTCCTGACTGAGAGACACCTCCCAGCAGGGATCAACAGACACCTCATATAAGACAGTTCCAGCTGGCATCTGGCGGGTACCCCTCTGGGACAAAGCTTCCAGAGGAAGAAACAGGCAGCAATCTTTGCTGATCTGCAGCCTCCGCTGGTGATACCCAGGCAATTGGTCTGCAGTGAACCTCCAGCAAACTCCAGTAGACCTGCAGCAGAGGAGCCTGACTGTTAGAAAGAAAACTAAAAAACAGAAATGAAGAGCATCAACACCAACAAAAAGGACATCCACACAAAAACCCCATCCGAACGTCACCAACATCAAAGACCAAAGGTAAATGAATCCATGAAGATGAGGAAAAACCAGCGCAAAAAGGCTGAAAATTCCAAAAACCAGAACACCTCTTCTCCTCCAAAGGATCACAACTCCTTGTCAGCAAGGGAACAAAACTAGACAGAGAATGAGTTTGACAAATTGACAAAAGTAGGCTTCAGAAAGTGGGTAATAATGAACTCCTCCGAGCTAAAAGAGCTAAAGCAGCATGCTCTAACCCAATGCTAGAAAGCAAAGAACCTTGAAAAAAGGTTAGAGGAATTGGTAACTAGAATAACCAGCTTAAAGAAGAACATACATGACCTGATGGAGCTGAAAAACAGCACAAGAACTCTGTGAAGCATACACAAGTATCAATAGCAAAATCAATCAAGCAGAAGAAAGGATATCAGAGATTGAAGATCAACTTAATGAAATAAAAGGTAAAGACAAGATCAGAGAAAAAAAGAATGAAAAGGAACAAACAAAGCCTCCAAGAAATATGGGACTATGTGAAAAGACCAAACCTACATTTGATTTCTGTACCTGAAAGTGATGGGGAGAATGGAACCAAGTTGGAAAACACTCTTCAGGATAGTATGCAGGAGAACTTCCCCAAACTAGCAAGGCAGGCCAACATTCAAATTCAGGAAATACAGAAAACACCACAAAGATACTCCTCAAGAAGAGCAACCCAAAGACACATAATTGTCAGATTCGCCAAGGTTGCAATAAAGGAAAAAATGTTAAGGGCAGCCAGAGAGAAAGGTCGAGCTACCCACAAAGGGAAGCCCATCAGACTAACAGCAGATCTCTCTGCAGAAACCCTACAGGCCAGAAGAGAGGGAGGCCAATATTCAATGGTCTAAAAGAAAAGAATTTTCAGCCCAGAATTTCATATCCAGCCAAACTAAGCTTCATAAGTGAATGAGAAATAAAATCCTTTACAGACAAGCAAATGCTGAGAGATTTTGTCACCACCAGGCCTGCCTTACAGGAGCTCCTGAAGGAAGCACTAAATATAGAAAGGAAAAACCAGTACCAGCCACTGCAAAAACATACCAAATTGTAAAGACCACCAACACTATGAAGAAACTGCATCAACTAACAGGCAAAATAACCAGCTAGCATCATAATGACAGGATCAAATTCACACATAATAATATTAACCTTAAATGTAAATGGGCTAAATGCCCCAATTAGAAGACACAGACTGGCAAATTGGATAAAGAGTCAAGACCCATTGGTGTGCTGTACCAAGGAGACCCATCTCACATGTAAAGACCCACAGGTTCAAAATAAAGGAATGGAAGAATATTCACCAAGCAAATGGAAAGCAAAAAAAGCAGCAATTGCAATCCTAGTCTCTGACAAAACAGGCTTTAAACCAACAAAGATCAAAAAAGACAAAGAAGGGCATTACATACTGGTAAAGGGATCAATGCAACAAGAAGAGCTAACTATCCTAAATATATATGCACCCAAAACAGGAGCATCCAGATTCATAAGGCAAGTTCTTAGAGACCTACAAAGAGACTTAGACTCCCACACAGTAATAGTAGGAGACTTTAACATCCCACTGTCAATATTAGACCGATCAACAAGACAGAAAATTAAAAAGGATATTCAGGACTTGAGCTCAGCTCTGGACCAAGCAGACCTAATAGACATCTACAGAATTCTCCACTACAAATCAACAGAATACACATTCTTCTCAGCACCACATCACAATTATTCTAAAATTGACCACATAATTGGAAGTATCACCACTGATCCCACAGAAATACAAACTACCCTCAGAGAATACTATAAACACCTCTATGCAAATAAACTAGAAACTCCAGAAGAAATGGATATATTCCTGGACACATACACCCTCCCAAGACTAAACCAGGAAGAAGCTGAATCGCTGAATAGAGCAATAACAAGTTCTGAAATTGAGGCAGTAATTAATAGCCTACCAACCAAAAAAAGCCCAGGACCAGGATTCATAGCTGAATTCTACCAGAGGTAGAAAGAGGAGCTGGTACCATTCCTTCTTCAACTATTCCAAACAACAGAAAAAGAGGGACTCATCCTGATACGAAAACCTGGCAGAGACACAATTAAAAAAAAGAAAATTTCAGGCCAATATGCCTGATTAACATTGATGTGAAAATCATCCAAAATATACTGGCAAACCAAATCCAGCAGCACATCAAAAAGCTTATTCACAACGATCAAGTCGGCTTCATCCCTGGGATGCAAGGCTGGTCCAACATACGCAAATCAATAAACATAATCAATCACACAAACAGAACCAATGACAAAAACCACATGATTATCTCAACAGTTGCAGAAAAGGCCTTTGATAAAATTCAACACCCCTTCATGCTAAAAACTTTCAATAAACTAAGTATTGATGGAATGTATCTCAAAATAATAAGAGCTATTTATTACAAAACCACAGCCAATATCATACTGAATGGGCAAAAGCTGGAACCTTTTGAATACTGGCACGAGCTATTCCTTTTGAATACTGGCACGAGACAAGGATGTCCTCTCTCACCACACCTATTCAACATAGTATTAGAACTTCTGGCCAGGGCAATCAGGCAAGAAAAAGAAATAAAGGGTATTCAATTAAGGAAAGAGGAAGACAAATGGTCTGTTTGCAGACGACATGATGGTACATTTAGAAAATGCCATCATCTTAGCCCAAAATCTCCTTAAGCTGATAAGCAACTTCAGCAAAGTCCCAGGATACAAAATCAATGTGCAAACATCACAAGCATTCCTATACATCAATAGAGAGCCAATTGTGAGTGAACTCCCACTCACAATTGCTACAAAGAAAATAAAATACCTAGGAACACAACTTACAAGGGATGTGAAGGACCTCTTAAAGGAGAACTACAAACCACTGCTCAAAGAAATAAGAGAGGACACAAATAAATGGAAAAACATTCCATGCTTATGGATAGGAAGAATCAATATCACGAAAATGGCCATACTGCCCAAAGTAACGTACAGATTCAATGCTATCCCCCTCAAGATACCATTGACTTTCTTCACAGAATTAGAAAAAAACTACTTTAAATTTCATATAGAACCAAAAAAGAGGCCGCATAGCCAAGACAATCCTAAGCAAAAAGAACAAAGCTGGAGGCATCATGCTTCCTGACTTCAAACTATACTACAAGGCTACAGTAACCAAAACAGCATGGTACTGGTACCAAAACAGATATATAGACCAATGGAACAGAACAGAGGCCTCAGAAATAATGCCACACATCTATAACCATCTGATCTTTGACAAACCTGACATGTTATAAAACAGCAATGGGGAATGGATTTCCTACTTAATAAATGGTGTTGGGAAAACTGGCTAGTCATATGCAGAAAACTGAAACTGGACCACTTTTTTATACTTTATACAAAAATTAACTCAAAATGCATTAAAGACTTAAATGTAAAACCTAAAACCATAAAAACCCTACAAGAAAACCTAGGCAATACCATTCAATACACAGGCATGGGCAAAGACTTCATGACTAAAAGACCTAAAGCAATGGCAACAAAATCCAAAATTGACAAATGGGATCTAATTAAACTAAAGACCTTCTGCACAACAAAAGAAACTATCATCAGAGTGAACAGGTAACCTACAGAATGGGAGAAAATTTTCCAATCTATCCATCTGACAAAGGGCTAATATCCAGAATCTACAAGAAAAAAACAAACAACCCTATCAAAAAGTGGGTGAAGGATATGAACAAACACATATCATCAGAAGACATTTATGAGGCCAAAAAACATGAAAAAAGCTCATCATCACTAGTCATTATAGAAATGCAAATCAAAACCACAATGAGATACCATCTCACTCCAGTTAGAATGGCGATCATT